>NC_133324.1:8682235-8890216 GCF_042186555.1 Aquarana catesbeiana | reverse complement strand
ACATTATGCATGATGGCACTATCTAATAAAAAATAAAAAATATAATGAAAAATAAATAAAAGATAAAAATTATTATGAAAAATAAAGGATAAAATTAAAAATTGAATTAAAATATAAATTATAATTGGAACATATATATGTACTGAAAGATATATATGTATATATGTTTTAAAATGTTTTAAATTAGTACTTTTCGTTAAAATGAACCTCAACTGCTAATGGGAGGGCATATTAAATATATTACGAGGGTATGGCAGAATTCTTATTTCATGGATATATGTTAATCAAATATTCACTCTAGGCCAGTATTATTATAAAATGGTGGATATCTCTAATTCTTCGTTAATTCCACCAGGATTTAGGGCGTCCAAAGAATAAATCCAGAAGGTTTCTCTTTCCCATAATCTGTAAAATCTTTCAGCTATGGGTAGATTTTTTGGCATTTGTTCAATAACCCATACCTCGAGACCTTCAGTGGATTTAGCATGGTGTTCACAGAAATGACGGGGGACACTGTGTTTGTCCCTCCCACCTTCTATTTTTCTTCTGTGTTCCCCGAATCTTAAACATAATCTTAAACATAATAAGATGTATTGCACATGGCAAGAACCACACAGGAAGCCAAACACACAATATTGATCGGCAAGGCTTGGCTTGCAGTGCAAAGGGTTAAATAGCATTTCCTGTTAGAGACTTGGGTGTAGCAATGCGTGAGGGAAGATTACTTAAGCACACAGTTTAACATAGATCGGTCTCTAAGCTGAACACAACAGAGAGATAAGCAGACAGACAGACAGACATGAACATTACTGCAGATTCATGAAAGTACCCCCTCTTACGAGGCCTCCCCCTACCCTGCTTGGGCCCGGGCTTGAGGAAAACTTCAGAGGAAACCTCAAAAGATGAGGTGCAAAAACATCAGATGCAGTGATCCAAGACCTCTCCTCAGGACCAGATCCCTTTCCAATGCATCAGGTACTGAAGAATGCATATTCAGAGCTGGGAAACCAAAATTTGACTGACCTCATACTCCTGATTATCCTCAGAGACTGGGACCACCACCAATGGTTCTCTGCAAGAGACTCTTCTTGCGGAAGTTACCGTAACCAAAAATACTAGCTTCCTTGTGACCATGGCCAACGGGGCATCACACATCGGCTCAAAGGTAGGCCCCTGAAGGACTGACAAGACCAGATTCAGATCCCATGGGCACATCGGTGACTTAATCGGTGGATTCATGTGTGTTACATCTTACATAAAGGCCTGTACTAGGGCGTGAGAAGCAAGAGGTTTTTGGAAAAAACCCTGACAAGGCCAAGACTTGACTTTTAATAGTACTCAAGGTTAGCTTCATTTCTACCCCCAACTGTAGAAAGTCTAGAATCCTGCTTATGCTATACTTGCAAGGATGCCATCCCTTGTTTTCACACCAAGAAACATAGGCCTTCCAGACCCTATAGTAGATAGCTCTAGAAGCCGGCTTCCTAGCATTAATCAGGGTGGTTACACCCGAGCCTGAAAGCCCCTGATCTTTTAGAATGAGGGCCACAACAGCCAAACCATCAAATTTAGCATTTGTAAGGCAGGGTGGAATACCGGCCCTTGTGACAGCAGATCCTGGCGGGCTGATAGAACCCAAGGATCTGTCACTGCCATCTTTACAATCTCCGTAAACCAGAACCTCCTGGGCCAGGCCGGGGCCACTAGGATCACCCGTTTCTATTCCCCTTTGATCCTGCACAGCAGACGCGGGAGCAACTGAACTGGAGGAAACTCATAAATCAGAGAAAACTGATCCCAAGGGGTTACCAATGCATCTGTCCTGCAAGCGAGCAGGTCTCTTGTTCGGGACACAAACTTGTCTAGTTTTGTGTTGAACCTGGACGCAAAAAGATCCACGTCCAGGGTTCCCCATCTCCAGCAAATGGCCAGAAAGACATCTGGATGTAGGGACCACTGCCCTGGGAGCAATGGTTGGTGGCTTAAGAAATCTGCCTGCCAATTTTCTACCCCTGGGATGAACACCGCAGATAGGCAAGGAACATGTTCCTCTGCCCAAACCGGAATATAGTCTACCTCTTTCTGGGCTGCCTGACTCTTGGTGCCACCCTGGTGATTGATATAGGCCACTGCCGTGGCATTGTCGGACTGAATCCTGACAGGGTATCCCCGCAGTCTGCCCGACCAGGCCCTTAGGGCCAGATGTACTGCCCGAATTTCTAAAATGTTGATGGGCAAAGTCTTTTAGGACTCTGACTATTACCCCTGAACAGCATTCCTTTCTAGTACTGCTCCCCAGCCTACAAGGCTGACATCGGTCGTCACTATTTTCCAAGTGATCGGCATGAAGGTTTTCCCTTTCTGCAAATTCTCGGTTAGTAGCCACCAGTTAAGACTCTGGCGTACGCTTGGAGTCAAACGCATTGGACAATCCAAATCCTGGCTTCTCCTCCTCCAGGCAGAAAGGATATTGTTTTGCAACAGTCTTGAATGGAACAGAGTATAAGGGACTGCTTCGAACAAAGATACCATCTTCCCTAATAGGGATGAGCTTCGAGTTCGAGTCGAACATCGGCTGTTCGCCAGTTCTCCGAACAGCGAACAATTTGGGGTGTTTGCGGCAAATTCTAAAGTCGCGGAACACCCTTTAAAAGTCTATGGGAGAAATCAAAAGTGCTAATTTTAAGGCTTATATGCACGGTATTGTCATAAAAAGTGTTTGGGGACCCGGATCCTGCCCCAGGGGACATGGATCAATGCAAAAAAAGTTTTAAAAACGGCCGTTTTTTCGGGAGCAGTGATTTTAACCACTTGACGACCGCCTCACGCTGATGTACGTCAGCAGAATGGCACGGGCAGGCAAAATCACGTATCTGGTACGTGATTGCCTTCCCACGGGCGGGGGGTCCGATTGGAAACCCCCCCGGTGCCAGAGGCGGTCGTCATTTTTTCCCGGGCGATGAGAGGTGAGGGGGAGGCCATCCATTCGTGGCCACCCCCTTCCGATCGCTCCCGGCGAATGAAAATCCTTCCTGTGCCTCTGTAATGTAAACAGAGGCACAGGAAGTGATGTCATCCCTCCTCGAGCCGGTCTTTTCGATCCGGCGCCGAGGAGAGAAGACATCAAGTAAGTCTGCACAACACTACACTAACAGTAGAACACACCAGGCACACTTGTCACCCCAATTCACCCCCCGATCACCCCCCGATCACCCCCCTGTACCCCCTGTCACACTGACACCAATAGCAGTTTTTTTTTGCATTGGTGTCAGTTTGTGACAGTTATAGGTGTTAGGGCAGTTAGGTTAGCCCCCTTTAGGTCTAGGGTACTCCCCTTTAGGTCCAGGGTACCCCCCTAACCCCCCCTAATAAAGGTTAACCCCGTGATCACCCCCCCATCGCCAGTGTCGCTAAGCGATCATTTTTCTGATCGCTGTATTAGTGACAAAGGTGACGCTAGTTAGGGAGGTAACTATATAGGTTCGCTGTCAGTGGACCCCCATATACTACCAACTAAAGGTTTTAACCCCCTGATTGCCCCCTAGTTAACCCTTTCACCAGCGATCACCGTATAAGTGTTACGGGTGACGCTGGTTAGTTAGTTTGTTTTTTGTAGTTTATTATAGTTTTAGGGCACCCGCCGTTTATTACCTTATAAAAATTTTTAAAACCCTCTTATTGCCCGGCAGTGATATAAGTTAAGTTTTTAGGATCAGATAAGGTCTGCGTCGCCCCAGGCAGGGTCAGATTAGCGCCAGTACCGCTAACACCCACGCACGCAGCATACACCTCCCTTAGTGCTATAGTATCTGAACGGATCAATATCTGATCCGATCAGATCTATACTAGCGTCCCCAGCAGTTTAGTGTTCCCAAAAACGCAGTGTTAGCAGGATCAGCCCAGATACCTGCTAGCACCTGCGTTTTGCCCCTCGGCCCAGCCCAGCCCAGCCCACCCCACCCAAGTACAATATCGATCGATCACTGACACTTACAAAACACTAAGCACACAACTGCAGCGTTCGCAGAGTCAGGCCTGTACCCTGCGATCACTAACAGTTTTTTGGTAGCGTTTTGAATCAGTCGCTAACAGTCAGGAGCTTTTTTGCCTGTGAGTCTCACTAGTGTACCCCTAAATTTAGAGCCCAAAATGGCAAATCGAAGGTACACTAGTGAAGAGGCCTACACGTTTCTGAGCATGACAGATAGTGAAGAGGAAGTCACTCATCTGTCAGATTCAGGCTCAGAATACGATCCTGTAGAGGACAGCGGCTCCATGACAGATAGCTCTGACGACGGAGTTGTGGTCCCTGCTAAGGTTAGGCGTACCAGACCCCAAACTTCTTCTTCTGTCCTTGAAGTGCAAGAACCGCAGGTCCCTCGTATGGAGCAGAGAAGTACTAGTGCCGCTATTGATTCTGGTGAACTGGCAAGCACCAGCGGCCTAGTACACTCTGGTCGTATATCCAGCACTGCAGTATCACGTGGTGGCAAGCACTAGTAGTGTCCCACTGCCACCAAGAAGACAAAGACAGGCCCGTCGTGCCCATAGTGCCCTTCCTGCTGCATTCGCCAATCCGAATTGGGAACCCACCACTTCCGCAGCACCCGTACTTCCCCCATTCACTGGCCAACCCGGAATTCAGGTGAAAACAGTTGATTTTACGCCACTGGATTTTTTTTCGCTGTTTTTCACCGAAGATCTCTATAGATCTATTGTGGACCAAAGCAATTTATACGCTGGTCAACACATCGCCGCTAATCCCCAGTCCTCCCTTGCCAGAGATTGGAGACCAATTATGGTCTCCGAATTTAAGATCTTTCTGGGCCTTTCCCTCAACATGGGCTTGAATAAAAAGAGTAAGTTGCGGTCATATTGGTCCACTGACTCAATTTACCATGCGCCCGTGTTCTCTGCCTCCATGGCCAGGGCACGATATGAGCAGATTTTGCGGTTCATGCACTTCAACGACAATGAACTCTGTCGTTTTCGTGGAGACCCTGAATACGATCGGCTCTACAAAATTCGGCCCCTCGTAAACCACTTCAACCAACGTTTTGCAGACTTGTTTACTCCCCATCAAGTTGTCTGCGTTGATGAGTCCCTGATTAAATTTTCTGGCCGCTTGTCATTCAAACAGTACCTTCCCAGCAAGCGTGCCAGATACGGGGTCAAGATGTATAAGCTCTGTGACAGGGCCACAGGCTATACATGTAGATTTATGGTTTACGAGGGCAAAGATAGTCACGTAGAGCCGACAAACTGCCCTGACTACATAGGAAGTGCTGACAAGATAGTGTGGGACTTGGTGTTACGCTTATTCGGAAAGGGGTACCACTTGTACGTGGACAATTATTACACGAGCGTGCCACTTTTTAGTCACCTTTTTGATCATCAGATTGGAGCATGTGGCACCATGCGATCTAATCGCTGGGGCTTTCCCCAGCGGCTTGTAGATTCTCGTCTTAGGCTGGGGGAGAGAGCCTGCTTGAAGTGTAATAACTTGCTTGCTATGAAGTGGAGGGACAATAAGAATATTTTCGTTCTTACCTCCCTTCATGCAGACACGACGACCCAAATTACTACGGCGACTGGTGTTGTGGAGAAACCCCTCTGTGTCCACGAATATAACCAAAATATGGGAGGGGTGGACCTCAACGACCAGTTGTTGGCGCCGTACCTAGTTGCCCATAAGACGCCAGACGCTGGTACAAAAAAGTGTCTGTTTATTTATTTCAATTGGCTTTGCTGAATGCTCATGTGCTATACAGAGCTTCAGGACGGACTGGATCCTTCCTTAAATTCCAGGAAGAGATCGTCAGAGCCCTTCTGTATCCAGACGGTGCTCCACCTCACCATCCCCAACCAAATGCAGTAAGCCGGCTGCATGAGAGGCATTTTCAATATGTCCTCCCGAGTGCCCCTACCCAACGAGCCCCCCAAAAAAGATATTGTGTCTGCAGCAAGCACGGATTTAGGCGTGACACCCGGTATTATTGTCCCTCCTGTCCTGACAATCCTGGTCTTTGCATGGGTGAATGTTTTGAACGCTACACTAGTGGAGTATCAGCGTAGGGTATAGCACTGCACAGACTAGGACACACTTTCACAGGGTCTCCTAAGATGCCATCGCATTTTGAGAGACCCAAACCTGGTACCAGTAAAAAAGTTAAAGTTACAAAAAAAAGTGTAAAAAAAAAAACAAAAAAAAGTAGAAAAAAAAAAACACAATAAAAATATAAAATAAAAAAAACAAAAATAGTTGTTGTTTTATTGTTCTCTCTCTATTCTCTCTCTGTTGTTCAGCTCTTTTTTATTGTATTCTATACTGCAATGATTTATTGTTATGTTTTTATCATGTTTGCTTTATAGGTATGCAATTTTTTTATACTTTGTTTTTTTATTGTTAACCACTTTTTTGTTTTCAGGTACGCCATTCAGCTGCAGAGCGGATTTATTTATCTTGACAGAGGTGATTTCACCACCACAGTTACATACTTCAGCATATATCCCGAATCGTGGGGGCAGCAGTGGGCGGAGGAGCGATTTGCTCCTGCCTTTTGTGGGAGGATGCCCCCATGCTTCGGCATATATATATATTTTAGGCACAGGTTGCGTTAAATGTTTTGTTTTTTACTATGTTTTTTTTTTGTATTTGCTTTGCAGGTATGGTAAGTCTTACTGTTATACTGTAATGTTACTTTGTTTTATTGTTAACCATCATTTGCTTAGCAGGTACGCCATTCAGTTGCAGCGCAGATTTATTTATCTTGACAGCAATAGCGTTTGCTCCCACGATATATAAAGCCGTGACTCCAGCGCTGTCGGAGGTGATTTCACCACCACAGTTACATACTTCAGCATATATGCCGAAGCGTGGGGGCAGCAGTAGGTGGAGGAGCGATTTGCTCCTGCCTTTTGCGGGAGGATGCCCCCATGCTTCAGCATATATAAATGGTGCATGTATGGCCATCTTTAGAAGTTGGTGGATGAAGGGAGGTATTCTAATGGTGGGCATACCCACCAATCAATATCTTTTTTTCATTCAGCCCACAGGCTGCATGAAAAAAAAGTTTACAATATATGCCCAACAAGGACCAGCAACGTACTGGTATGTTGCTGGACTTTGAGTGGTTATACCAGAATGATGCCTGCAGGTTTAGGTATCATCTTGGTATCATTCTTTTCAGCCAGCGGTCGGCTTTCATGTAAAAGCAATCCTAGCAGCTAATTAGCCTCTAGACTGCTTTTACAAGCAGTGGGAGGAAATGCCCCCCCACCATCTTCCATGTTTTTCTCTGGCTCTCCTGTACCAACAGGGAACCTGAAAATGCAGCCGGTGATTCAGCCAGCTGACCATAGAGCTGATCAGAGACCAGAATGGCTCCAAACATCTCTATGGCCTAAGAAACCGGAAGCTATGAGCATTTCATGACTTAGATTTCGCTGGATGTAAACAGCGCCATTGGGAAATTGGGAAAGCCTTTTATCACACCGATCTTGGTGTGGTCATATGCTTTGAGGGCAGAGGAGAGATCTAGGGTCTAATAGACCCCAATATTTTCAAAAAAGAGTACCTGTCACTACCTATTGCTATCATAGGGGATATTTACATTCCCTGAGATAACAATAAAAATGATTAAAAAACATAAAAATGAAAGGAACAGTTTAAAAATAAGATAAAAAAATCAAAAAAATAATAAAGAAAAAAAAAAAAAAAAGCACCCCTGTCCCCCCCTGCTCTCGTGCAAAGGCGAACGCAAGCGTCGGTCTGGCTTCAAATGTAAACAGCAATTGCACCATGCATGTGAGGTGTCACCACGAAGGTCAGATCGAGGGCAGTATTTTAGCAGTAGACCTCCTCTGTAAATCTAAAGTGGTAACCTGTAAAGGCTTTTAAAGGCTTTTAAAAATGTATTTATTTTGTCGCCACTGCACGTTTGTGCGCAATTTTAAAGCATGTCATGTTTGGTATCCCTGTACTCGGCCTAAGATCATCTTTTTTATTTCATCAAACATTTGGGCAATATAGTGGGGGTCATTTACTATAGCTCCAGGAAGTACTGGGCACTATGGCAAATAATAGCTCCCATTTTAGCCAAATGGAAACAAAACGGCGAATGCCAATTCTTATCAAGTTGTTATATAGCACTGTACTGTAGCCATGATCCATGTATGTGAAAGAAACATTTTTATCAGAGATGTGCTCTAGTTCCCGTGCATCTATTGATTTATATTGCAATTAGTATTCCTAGTTTTTATTTCCTTCTTTTGCTAAGAAATGCAGTTCTGAATGATTATTACATAGTAATGTCTGCTATTCTGTAAAGTTACATGTATTAATCATTTAGGTTACCTATTTGTTGTATGTTGTTTTTTTCATGTTTTTGATTTATTATTTATTAATTTAGTTGACTATAAAGCAGTAATTATTTATGTTCATTCTTCAATAATACTACACTATTATGCAGGTCTTGTACTTAGCACAATGGCTTAGTGGTCTGCTTGGATATCTCCACACCACTCATGGTTTGAGTTCAAACAACAGCCAACCTACCAACCACCAGCTGTGTTTATTTTTTCAGTGCACAAGTGAATTAAAATAAACAAACAAAGAAATGTAAACTGCCCTTTGGCTAGTGTGTGGTGTTTGGAATGTCACATCATAATATAATTGAATACTTACATACCATTGCATGCATTTAAAGAGTTAATACAATAAAATCATTCACATTAAAGTGCACTGGCTATTTGGCAATCACCTATTTTCAGAGTATATATATATATATATATATATATATATATATATATATGTATATTTGTGTTGCTTTGGCTAATTGGCATTCTCCTTTTCCCACCAATGCAATCTTTTAGAATTTTTCTGTGGGATTTGAACCCATGTGTCTTTTAATACCTGAATGTTTGAAGGTAGAGGTGCTAAATGCTAGCCTATTGGGCTGAGCACAATTATACATATAAAATACTTTTACTAGTGTTTGATGTGTTATATACTATACAATAAAGTTTATCAAATGTAAACTGCTTGTTAGCTAGTGTGTGGTGTTTGGAGATTCACACCATAATATTAGTGAATACTTACATACCATTGCAAGCATTTGAAGAGTTAATTCACTAATATCAACCACATTAAAGTGTATTGGCTACTTGGCATTCACTGTATGCTGCTTTGGCTAATTGGCTAACAGTAATTCTCCTTTTCTCCACCAATAGTAGTCTTTTAGGATTTTTCTGTGGGATTTGAACCCATGAGTCTTTCAATACCTGAATTTTTGAAGGTAGAGGTGCTAACTGCTAGCCTATTGGGCTGAACACATTTATATATACAAAATACTTTTACTAGTGTTTGATGGTTTATATACCATACAATAAAGTTTATCAAATGTAAACTGCTGGTTAGCTAGTGTATGGTGTTTTGGAGATTCACACCATAATATTAGTGAAGACTTATTTATTTTTATTTAAGGTACTTCTATAGTGCCGTCAATTTACGCAGTGCTTTACATATACATTATACACTCACATGGGCCCCTACCCTCAAGGAGCTTACAATCTAAAGTCCCTAACTCACATTCATATAGTAGGGCCAATTTAGACAGAAGCCAATTAACCTACCAACATGTCTTTGGAGTGTGGGAGGAAACCAGAGTACCCGGAGGAAACCCACGCAGGCACAGGGAGAACATGCAAACTCCAGGCAGGTAGTGTTGTGGTGTGGTTGGGAATCAAACCAGCGACCCTTTTTACTGCTAGGTAGGGACAAGCTGAACACCCCCCTGTTCGGTTCGCACCAGAATATGTAAACAGGAAAAAAGTTTGTTAGAGCATGCGAACACCGTTAAAGTCTATGGGGGTCATTTACTATAGCACCAGGAAGTACTGGGCACTATGGCAAATAATAGCTCCCATTTTAGCCAAATAAAAATTTCAACAGGCGAATGTGTGAATGAAAAATTAGCACTATTAGTGAGAAACACATGTTAGTAATTTCTAAACTGGCGCTAATTGGCGCTTCCGCGTATATGCAAATGCCAAATCCTACCAAGTTGCTATATAGTACTGCACTGTAACCATGATCCATGTATGTGAAAGAAACATTTTTATGTGAGATGTGCTCTACCTCGTGTGCATCTATTGATGTATGTTGCAATTAGTATTCCTAGTTTTTTCCTTCTTTTGCTAACGAATACATTTATGAATGATTATTACATAGTAATGTCTGCTATTCTGTAAAGTTACATGTATTAAACATTTAGGTTACCTATTTGTTGTATGTTGTTTTTTATTTTTTAATTTAGGTGACTTTAAAGCGGTAATTATTTATATTCATTCTTTAATCATACTACACTGTTATGCAGGTCTCATACTTAGCACAATGGCTAAGTAGTCTGCTCAGATGTCTCCACAGCACTCACGGTACAAGTTCAATTACCAGCCAACCTACCATCCCCCAGCTGTGTTTATTTTTTCAGTGCACAAGCGAATTAAAATGAACAAACAAAAAAATGTAATCTGCCCATTAGTTAGTGTGTGGTGTTTGGAATTTCACACCATAATAGTATTGAATACTTACATATCATTGCATGCATTTGAAGAGTTAATATAATAGAATCAGCCAAATTTAAAGTGCATTGGCTAATTGGCATTCACCTATTTTCAGCATATGCTGCTTTGGCTAATTGTCATTTGCCTTTTTTTCACCAATTCAATCTTTTAGTATTTCTCTGTGGGATTTGAACCCATGAGTTCTTCAAGGTAGAAGTGCTGACTGCTAGCCTATTGGGTGTAGCACAGTCATACATAGAAAATACATAGAAAATACATTCACTAGTGTTTGATGTTTCTTCTCCCCGAGCTGTCTCTCCTGCTGCCACCATCTTCTCCCGCTGATGTGTTCTTCAGCGCAGCCGGTTACCCACTAATAAGAAAAAAGCCGCTCTTCTTGTGGCGGTCTTCTGTGGCCATCCGATAATGTCACCCGGAGAGTCCGCTCCATGGCTATGTAAGAGACGCCACACAGCGGGTGACAACACAGCGGAGGAAGACCGCCATGGAAGAAGAGCAGCTTTTTTTTTTATTAGCGGGTAACCAGCGGTGCGGAAGAACACAGCAGATGGAGAAGATGGCGGCGGCAGGAGAGACGACTCTGGGAGAATACAGCTCGGGGAGAAGATGGAGGAGGGAGAGACAGCGTCTGGAGAAGATGGCTCAGAGAAAAAGACAGCTCAGAGCTATTTTACAATAAAGGACTTGTCAAAAACCGGATATTGATTTTTTTACATTTCACTGCTTTTTTTGGTGAATGGGTAGGGGTAAAATGTACCCCATACCTATTCACATAGGGGGCAGGATCTGGGAGCCCCCTTGTTAAAGGGGGCTTCCAGATTCTGATAAATCCCCTATCTGCAGACCGACAACCACCGACCAGGGTTGTCGGGAAGAGGCCCTTGTCCCCATCAACATGGGGAAAAGGTGCTTTGGGGCATGTGGCCTGGTAAGGTTCAGAAGGGGAGGGTGCTCACTTGTCCCCACCTATCCTGACCTCCAGGCTGCATGCTCGGATAAGGGTCTGGTATGGATTTTGGGGGGCCCCACATCAAATTTATTTTACATTTTGGTGTGGGGTTCCCCTTAAAATCCATACCAAAGGGCCTGGTACGTACTGGGGGGACCCTACAACACTTTTTTCCTTGAATTCCATACCATAATATTATTGAATAAGTACATACCATTGCATGCATTTGAAGAGTTAAAATATGGAATAAAGCAAGCTGATGTGCTTTGGCTAATTATGCTTCTGAGTACAATGCACATTTCCAGGAGGTGATGCTGTCAGTGGGATTTGAATTCATGGCTTGAACTTTTGGGGGCAGCAGGGTATACCGCTATGCTACAGAGCTGAGCACTTACCTACAGAGAAAATACATTTACTAATGTTTGATTCTATACAATAATGTTTTGCATTTCAAGCATTAATATTATAGTGACAAGCATGCTCATGCCGATGTGGCATTGGCTAATAGGCATTCGCCTCTTTTCAGCATATGCTGCTGAGTATAATGCAAGCTTTCAGTAGGTGATACCATCTGTGTGATTTTCAGCCATTTGAGCACAATTATATTGAGAACATACGTTTACTAGTGTTTGATGGTGGGACTATTTTATATTCTAGGTATAATAGTACTCAGCACAGTGACTTAGGCACCTTTCACACTTGTGCGACCTGAAAGTTGCGAGATTTTAATGCGACTTTAAGCAATGCCTGTGTAATCTTGACGTCTATGGACGCAGGAGTCGCAGGGAAAGACACGCAACTTTCCCACGATTTTGCATCAGCAATTTTGCCGCAATTCCAGGGAATGCCTGTGTAAACTTGAGGTCTATGGACCTCAACTCGCATCAAAGTCAGACCAAAGTAGTACAGGGACTACGTTGAAGTCGGTGTTACTTGAAGTCGCACAGATATGAATGGTACACATTGAAAATCATGGGGTATGACTTGTCATGAGACTCTGATGTCCAGTCGCACAAGTGTGACTCAGCCCGACTTTGTCAGCGATTTCAGAGACATCAGTGCACTTTCCTGCACAGATGTCTAGTGAAATCACATAGATCCCAACTGTTCTCCTTTAAGAAGGTGTCCTATACCTACCTACTTTTGCTAATAGGTGTCCCTTATACCCATCTCAAAAAGTTGGGAGGTAAGAAATTGCCCCCTGAAGTCGCCCAAAGTAGTGCAGGAACTACTTTTGGGAATCGTTGTGGCATCGCACCAATTCGGACAGTTCCATTGCCATCAATAGGTGCCGATTTGGCCTACGATTTGACATGTCAATTCAGAGCTATGTGAACATGGGTGAAGTTGCATAGATATTAGAGCTGCACGGTTCTGGCCAAAATGAGAATCACAATTTTTTTGCTTAGAATAAAAAGATCACGATTCTCGCGACGTAAAATCTTTCACATTATCCCACAAAAAATTGGGCTAACTTTTTTTTTTTTTTTAATTCATTAAAGTCATTTTTTTCCAAAAAAATAGCATTTGAAAGGCGCAAATACAGTGTGACATAAAATATTGTAACAACCACCATTTTATTCTCTAGGGTCTCTACAAAAAAAATATATATAACGTTGGGGGGTTTTAAGTAATTTTCTAGCAAAAAAAAAAATGATTTTAACCTGAAACCAACAAATGTCAGAAAAAGGTTTAGTGTTTAAGTGGTTAAACTTTCTTAACTTACACAGAAGTCTATTTCATTGACAAATTGTTACAAGGTTTCTAGTTAAGTTCACTGATAAAGAATGTTCTAATTCTTGGCAGACTTCCCAGTTTTTCTATTACTTTCTTTTGACAGCTGTGGCTTCAGAAGAGCAGAGAGAGTTCTTTGCATAGCAAGAATTGTGAAACGCTTTTTTCAAGATCGCAAAGGGGAAAAAAATCACGATGACGATTAATCGTGCAGCTCTAATAAATATGCATGGAAATCAAGGGGGACAACTTTTCATGTGACTCTGAGGTCCAAAGCTCCATGAAAAGTCACCCAAGTGTGAAAGTAACCTAATGAGATTAATTGATAACACCTTTGAATAAGGCCCCATTTGCACTTGTGCGACCTTAAAATTGCACAGCTTTGTCATGACTTGAAGCAATGTCTGTGTAATCTTGTGGTGTATGGACCTCAAATTGCATCAAAGTCAAACCAAGGTAGTGCAGGGATGAATTTGCTACACTTTCAGGATGCACAAGTGACAATAGGGTCAAATTCAAAGGTGTTATCCTTGAATCTCATTCACATGGCTGCGACCTGAAAGTCACACTATTTTGCTGCCACTTTGCCGCTGCAACTTGGCCCCAACTTCTGGGAATGCCTGTGTAAAATTGTACCCGATATACCTCAAGTCACACCAAAGTAGTACAGGGACTACGTTGAAGTTGGTGCGCTTAAAGTAGCACAAATATGAATGGTTATCATTGAGAATCATGGGGTACAACTTGTCATGCAACTCAGAGGTCCAAATTTGCTGGAAAATTTGCCCAGCTGTGAAACAAGTCATACATATTTTAATAAAAGGAGCTCTCATTTATACTTGCATAGTCCTTACTGATTTACATCAGCAGAACAAATGCAGGAAGTGATGTGTGCACATGGGACGGAAGCAAATGTGTGGTGATGCCAAACAAATCAATGAACCCCACCCACACCAAATCTAACTACCACCTATCCAGAATCAGGACCGCAAAATGAATTTCTGATCGATCTTCTGAAATTCATGCTGGGGAATAATTATTTCCAATTCCTAACAGTTTATTATCCGCAAATTCGTGGTACTTCTATGGGGGCTGCGTGGGCTCCATCCTACGCATGCCTCCATTTGAGTTACTGGGAAGAGCAGATGGTGTTCCATTCGTCGATGTACCGTGACATGTTCATGCCTGGTTGCGGTATATCGACAATATTTTTGTGATATGGCAGGGTACTCAGGCCAACCTACTGCAGTTCATTCATGAACTCAACGTCAATGCATTTAACATTCATCTGACATACTCTTTCAACCAAACAAAATCATCTTTTCTTGATCTGCAAATAAGCCTGGAGAACGGGCAATTGCATACTTCCACCTTTCGCAAAGAAACGGCAGCAAACACATTTTTAAGTGCCTCCAGTCACCATCCCCATTGGATTAAAAATGGCATTCCGGTAGGCCAATTTCTACGCCTGAAAAGAAACTGTTCAAAGGCCAGTGACTATCGAAAGGAAAGCCAGGATCTCTATGTTCAATTTAGAGAGCGAGGTTACTCGCATCGGCAAATTAAGTGAGCCAGAAGAAAAGCTGAGGCTAGGAACCGCCAGAGTCTGCTATCAATTGAGCCAAATAGTACTCCCACTCCACCTAATCCAAAAACCAATAATCCAGTAAGAATAATAACTACTTTTGGATCCAAGTGGAATGACATCCGTTCAATTCTAGAGAAACATCGGGGCCTATTAACTAATTCCCCAGGTCTGGGCAAGATTGCGTGCACGTCTCCTCAGTTGGTGGCCCGACATGCCAAAAACTTGGAGGACATGTTGATCCAGTCGGAATTTACCCGGAAACAAGATAACTCTTGGTTATCTGATTACCCATGAACTTTGGGTATGTATCCTTGTAACAGATGTCAAATCTGTCCCTATGTACATAGGACTTCCACCTTCATGGATGTACATGGAAGTGAGACATTTGAAATTCGCGACTTGATCAACTGTTCCACTTCCCGGTTAATTTACATGATAACATGCCCATGCCCCAAAATCTATATCGTTAAAACAAAAAGACAGCTCAGAGTCCGCATTGGTGAACACTTGCGAGAAATCAATGACAAAACCAAAATCCCCTTAAAACCCCTAGCAAAACATTTTGCCCAATTTCACGGGGGCGTTTCCCGGGCAATGGTGGTAAAAGGAATTTATGCCTTAAACTTGCCCTCTAGATGCAGCAATTTCGACCGTATACACTTACAAAAAGAGAAGTGGTGGGTGTACCGTCTGAAATCGCTTACTCCTGTAGGGTTAAACACAGAATTAAATTTGCAACCGTTTTTACCAACTTAGATGATCACAATAGTTCCATTCTATGCCTAATAGCATTGGTGCACTACATCTTTTGTTTTTTGTTTTTGGTTTTGTTTATATTCCCCTAGTGTCCCTCTTGTTCTTTGTTCTTTTTGATTACTTTCTCATCATGTCAGGCATTGTAGTTAATTAAATATCCCAATGGAAATGTAATAACAATATTGAATAACACTGCTATCAATTTATAAGATTTGAATTCTCTCTTCTCTGGGCACTTTATGAATGTTCAAAAAAATCCTCAGTAATGGCGAACTGGCAACACATGACGGAAGAACTAAAGTATCATTAGTCCGTTCGAGACCTGTACATAGCAAAACTCAAGCACTTTTGGGCAGTGACTGAACGCAGCCATAAAAATAAAAAGGAGTGCCTTCACCAGCCCAAGTACCGTCCGAGAAGAAGCTATGCTATAGGCATTAGCGAAACGCGTTGACGTCATCAACGCGGACACGTCACAGATGCGGCGGTGTGGGTGAGAAGGACTATGAGGAGGCAGCTGCAGCCGTATAGTGATCCGAGACCCTTACCCGTACAACCCGGTATTCGAGAGGACAGAGTGCCCTTTCCCACTGGCAGTGGATCCATGCTCTATCTGGGACACACTACTAGCCGGGAGATCGTTTCAACGGGCGGACGTCTTGGCACCCAATCAAGAAGGAGGAGAAGTTAGCAGTGTACTATTTCATATCTCCCGCTACCCCTCCAGTGACTGACGTTATACTAGGAGCTGCATGCACCACCTAAACAAGCCTTTTGTTTTATGAAGTTTATATCACACTGCATCATTACTTTGATGGAATTCCATAGGATCAATCTCTAATTCAGTAGAGCAACAAATAGTAAAGTTCATTAATCTTACCAATTAAGGTATCTGCTATATACATCTATCATTTCATTGTAAGTGACTTTTTGTTGTATTATTTCACGGTGATTACCACCTTCAATTGGACTCTGCCATATCAATATTTCCATTCATTGAACTCCATCTTATGGGACAGATTGCACTTTTGTGGATCCTTACCGTTCCTATTTAAATAATCAACAAAATAGGCTATTTATATCTCCCCGTAGCCATAATACCAGAGTTCTTTTACCAATTAGGAGGTAGTTTACTTGCATCCCTCCCCCTCCCCCTCACCCTTCCCCATCCATCCCTATAGGATCTCTGTGGCTGCCATGGTTGTTTTGGAAAAAGAGTTATTGACATCCCACCAATAAAATATAATTAACATTTAATATCACACTACCAGTGACACCCTGCGAGATCCTTAAGCGTCCGGACGTTGTTCTTCGTTGTGTGTGATTTGTCTTGGTTTTTGTATCGTTTTGGTTCTTTTTTGTCTAGTCCAGTCCGGCATTTTAATGCATGCAACAATTGGGTCCCATGGACCGAACCAGCTTTAATTTACCTCACATTTTAATCAAAGGTTGTTGTTCTATTTGTGATGAATTGTATCATTATGAAATAAATAGATTTATACTTTTTGGTAATACAGTCAGCATTTTTGAAAACCACCAATCAATGTTGTTGCTATAGTGACATCTACAACCGGGTGCCCTCTCCTTCTTATATAGCATGGAGGTGGAGCCTGGCACTCAGCATCAGCAGCAGTCTTTAAGGGATCATTTACAGTCCCAAGAAACGCATGGACTTGTATGTGGCTGGGAGGAGGTGCCTGTGGATCATGTCGTCCTTAGTGACCCAGAGGACTCCAGATCGAATGCCTTAGCAAACCTACGCTGCATGGCCTCCCTGATCCTGCAAAGCCTGCGGAAGGATCCTCGTATTCGTGGTATCAAGGAGAGGGATCGTTACTGGCTGGCAACCCTCCTTTATCCACGTTACAAGGGTAAGGTTGCAGACCTTATCTTGCCGTCACAGAGGGAGCAGAGGATGAAACATCTTCGGGAGGCCTTGCAGAAAGGTCTGTGCAACGCGTTCCCAGAGACTGGGAGGTTACAAACTCCTGTTCCTGAAAAACGTGTTGCTGAGGCTTCGGTCAGTAAAAGAAGGAGCGGCGGAGAAGGTGGCCGTCTGACCGATGCGTTCAGACAATTTTTTTAGTTTGCAGCCCCAAGGTATGATCGGTTCCAGCAACCATCGCCAGCGTCTGTTTCACATGGTGCAGGAATACCTAGGGGCAAGATCTGTCTTGGACACCTTTCCCACCGAAAATCCTCTGGGTTACTGGGTCTTGAGGATGGATCACTGGCCAGAGCTTACACAGTATGTAATTGAGCTACTGGTCTGTCCTGTATCCAGCGTTCTTTCGGAATGCACATTCAGTGCTGCTGGAGGCTTTGTAACCGGTAACTCGGTCGATCGACTGACCTTCATAAAAATGAATCAGTCTTGGATCACCACCAGATACCAAGCACCTGATGCTGATGTTACTGAATATTTTTTTTTAAAATGACAGATTCCTTCAAGACTGCCTACGCTGATGCTGAGTGACTATCCTCTTATGCTGAATAATTATCCTCTTCCTCCTCAATGATCATGCTGATAGCTTGTAAGAATATTTTTGTTTCTGAGCGCCGCCACCAGTGGCTAAGGCCCAATTTTTCAGCCCCTGTTCAACAGGGGCGTGTAATTACAATTTGTGATGCAATATTTTGCAGCAGGGTTCGTTCCTGTGCTCCAACTAGAGTATCTGTGAGGGGTTGCAGTGTTGTGGCACCAGTGCTTAAGCCAAAGCAGCCTTGCTGTGCCCACCAATGCAGCTTTGCTGTGCCCACCAATGCAGCTTCACTTCATTGCAGCCTCACTGTGCCCACCAATGCAGCCTCTCTATGCCCACAAATGCAGCCTCTCTGTGCCCACAAATGCAGCCTCTGTGTGCCCACCACTGCAGCCCCTGTGTGCCCACCACTGCAGCCTCTTTGCCCACCAATTGCAGCCTCTGTGTGCCCACCAATTGCAGCCTCTCTGGTGGGCACAGCAAGGCTGCATTGGTGGGCACAGCGAGGCTGCATTGGTGGACACAGCGAGGCTGCATTGGTGGACACAGCGAGGCTGCATTGGTGGGCACAGAGAGGCTGCCTTGGTGGGCACAGTGAGGCTGCAAATATGGGCACAGCGAGGCTGCATTGGTGGGCACAGAGAGGCTGCATTTATGGCAATGGTCTAGCTGCATTTCATGGGCACTGGTAAATATTTTAGGACACCATTTGGTTCAGAATATTTTTTTTCTTGTTTTCCTCCTCTAAAACCTAGGTGCGTCTTTAGGTCAGGTGCGTCTTATGGAGCGAAAAATATGTTATTTTCTATTCTATTTGAGTTTGTTCTGTTTGCATTTTTGGGGCTGGTTATAGTCTTTCTTTTCTTTTTTACAGTATTCTATTCCATTGTTATTTTTTTTCTATTATTTTCTTTTCTATTCTATTTCATTCCATTATGTTCTATTATGTTTTATTCTCTTTGGAAATTTAAATCAATTTGAAAACTAATCAAATTTGAATTTCGACCAAATTCCATAGCATTATTTCAGATTGGTCATTACTATTGTACTTCAGAAATTCAGATACATCTGAATTT
Organism: Aquarana catesbeiana; assembly: GCF_042186555.1. NCBI lineage: Eukaryota > Metazoa > Chordata > Amphibia > Anura > Ranidae > Aquarana > Aquarana catesbeiana. The sequence continues at coordinate 8,871,046 of NC_133324.1, read as the reverse complement.
CAAAATAATGAAAAGATTGTCTGAATTCCAAATCAGAATGAAACAAACTACAGTTGGCAGATGTCCACATACATTCAGTTCTGACCAGTTTAAAAGCAACTACTTAAAGGAGACTTGAACCAATGGCACAACTTGTTTTCCTACAGCTTTTAATTGTTGAGCTAATATTCTGGGCATTAAAAACACCAGAAGACATCCCCAAGGACCTACCAAAGGGATATGGTGGGATTGAGCCATCTGGATTGTTCTCACATCCAGGCAAATAAAAATGGTGGGAATGAGTGGGCTGTGAGGATGATCACAGAATAATTTTCTTCAAGTTACAATGTTCTGTGTGCCTTAAATATTCACATTTCTGTTAATTCTGATCTGCACTCATTCTAGAGAAATAAAAGATACAAAAATTCCACCTAGACTGTACTGAGCCATCTATCGTACACACCATATTACATATATAATATATTGCAGTGATCACTTACCTGTGTATACCTATACAGACTAAGTAACTGGGCCAGCGCATAATTTGTATGAAAAGTAGTGTCACCAATAAAACCAGCCACTTCTCCATGTTGCTTACAGTAATAGTTAGGAGCTTCCCTTTCTCCAGACAATATCTTTGTGGCATATGCCAAAGTATGTATTGGATGATTGCAAGTACTAAATATATGATAGCCCAGAGTAACATTGGGAAGAAGATAGGGGTTGCTGTTAATCCTATTGATAACTTTGTGCATCATCAGAATGCTTTTGTACTCTGCAACGTCAACACTGCAGGAAAGGTTTTCAAAATACCACAAAAGATTAGAGTTTGGCCGCATCCCACAAAACAAACACTATCTCAGAATGATATCAATTGAAAAGACAATTTCAGACAACATACATTAAAAATAGTAAACTTCCATTGGTGTCCAGTATATGTGGTAACTTTGTAAAATTTACAAAGCTCTATTACTCCGTGCCCCACGGGCGAAGGGGTGAGCAGTGCTGGAAGAGGTTTGCAGGAGGTTTAGAGGCAAGCACTATTGGAGGAGGGGTGCAAGAGGTGTAGAGGTGATCAGTATTGGAGGAGGGTGAGTATGTAAGGGTCACCGGCGCATATATAACTTTTATAGTTTGAAAAAAAGAAAGAAAGAAAAAAAAAAATATATATATATATATAGTGCTACTTTGGTTGCTGCAGTCAAAATTTCACTAATATATACTAATTCCGGCTTATGGGCACCAAAAAATGTAAGTGCACAGTCTCTTGTATCATTAGCATTTAATAAATCCGTTTCATACTACCCAATGATCACTATTTATTTTCTATGAGGATGGATATGGTCTGCATATAGAAATTGGGGGTCAGCAAAGAGGACACCAAATGTGGAGTGGTTATCCCTTCTAATGAACCAAAGGCGCATATCTACCAGTATCTGGTGAGTGGCTAGCACAGATGGTGGTGGAATTGTCACTTATTTTGGTGGAAGTGTTACAAGGAAAAATGGAGGACTAAGCTGATAAGCACAAGAATCACTCATTTATAAAGGACCGTTCACAGAGCACTTTTTCAGCATACTTGCACATAGCATAAGTGTGGTCACTATAGTATTTATAGTTTTTTATTAATTTATGACCATATCTGTGATTATACGAGATTTTGGCATCTGGCACATTGCACTTTAAGTTTGCACATTTAGACAATAATTATTTGTTTATGTAAAAGATGTTGAGTAAAATAGTGGTGTATTCATTTATAACAGTATGGTGGCGCAGTCAACAGCAGTATTATTTTTTTAGTAAAATGTGGTGGTGGCTAGATGGTACAATTGGATACAGCACCTCATCCCAGAAAAGTTAAATAGCTAATGGATGTAGGGACAGGGGATTATAACGGTGCTAAGGTCAAATAATACAGAGAGGGAAAAGAGGATTTAAAATAGCAAAATTATAAAGTTTATTAATTGGTAATAATACACACATGAAAAAACATTTAGATCGTTTACATTTAAAATAGACTTGTATATTGCGTGCGACCCAGGGAATAGTAGAGTAGGCCAGGTGGAGATGGCCGTCGGGATAGGGGCTCGGTTTCCTACATGTTTCGCCAAAACATTGGCTTCCTCAGGGAATAAGAGCTCAAAGTGGGTATAAAGAGGTCTGTACATAGGGATACAGAAAACATCATATGAACGGAAATATTTCACAATACAATATTTAATACACAGTAGAATAATGAAGTATTGTGGCTGGACAATCAGGCAAATAAGTGGCTCCAATAGTTCCGGTAACGCAAACATACCTGAAAGACCGACACCCAGGGGGGCGCGAAAAGTGTCACCACAGGGGGGAAAGGGGCAGGCCGCGCCGTGTAATGTGCCTGCAGGGGGCACACAGTAGACCTGGCAAAGGAATGCATTGGAAATAGGTGAGTAGATATTAGATGTAGATTAAACGTTGCGTTTAAAGGAATACTAGAGATGATGCAATTGTGCATCGGTTACATAAAGTAGGGAAAATACATATATTTTTTTTTAAAAATATAGAAAACTCACACTATTAGTTAAAAACAGTAAGTTGCAAGCGGCACGAGGTGCCTGTAGATGAATGCGCAAACACAGCCAGGCAGTCGACGGGGTTAGCAATCGATTAATAAGTGGCCTATATGGGAAAATAAGTATTGCTTTAAAAATGGGCCTGATGGTCGTCATAGAAATGGAGAGGAAAATAATTCCGAAAAGAGACTTACTTATTGGAGTACACTGCAAAACAAATGGCTGATTAAGGTGTTTACAGGGTCAAATGCATAAGGCAGAGTCTTTTTGGAGAAGCAGCAGGTGCAGTGAATCCTGAAGAGAAATAGATGAAGGGGGGCTGTGTTAGGACAGCAAAGACTATGTTGTAGGGAACAATGGGACTGCTGAAGAGGCAGGGAGTGATTTATCTGGTCAGCCGTGTAGCAGAAAGTGTAGCTCATAGAAGGTCAGTATTGAGGATTGCCAAGGAAGTGGATGGTAACTCCCAGATAATAGCTCCTAAAGGGAATGATTGAGGGCTCAATGAAAGGTAAAATTCAAAAGGTGTTGTAGATGTAGTGAGGATCAAAGATTACCTGGTTGCTGTGTGTGGAGCATATGCAGGCACGTCCCTCGTCCGGCATGTGAACTGAGGGACTGGCCGGTTACTAATGTACCCCCCACACCTGATAAAATAATGATCAGGTGTGCGGACGCGAGTGAAGGGCGTCCGCGCGTGCGCATAGCGCGGTGCCTCGGAACTACAGGTTCCGACATGCATCGCGTGCGCATGCTCAGACATAGCGGCCAACGCGTGGCGAATGAGAGGACGGAACGCCATGGAATGGGAGGTACCAGGGCGCCGTCACTCCTCATCGGCCGATGGAATGAGGGGGGCCAGAAAGTGCGAGCAAAGCGCGGACACCCTGGGCAGACAAGAATGATCTGCCCCGGGCGTCCGTACAGGCACGAACAGCGCTGGCGAGACACCCCCTGAAAGGGGGGCACGACCGCGCCCCCCCGCAAGGATGCCGGAGGGCCAGGAAAACAATGCGATCCGGGGATGGAACCCACCTAGGTGCATGATAAGAAGTGGGCGGAGACACAGGATACGGGGGCTAAAACCCCCACTAGCCCGACAGTCCACAGGGGTCCATGGGGACAGCGGGAATATACCTGTGTATCCTGTGTCTCCGCCCACTTCTTATCATGCACCTAGGTGGGTTCCATTCCCGGATCGTATTGTTTTCCTGGCCCTCTGGCATCCTTGCAGGGGGGCGCGGTCGTGCCCCCCTTTCGGGGGGTGTCTCGCCAGCGCTGTTCGTGCCTGTACGGACGCCCGGGGCAGATCATTCTTGTCTGCCCAGGGTGTCCGCGCTTTGCTCGCACTTTCTGGCCCCCCTCATTCCATCGGCCGATGAGGAGTGACGGCGCCCTGGTACCTCCCATTCCATGGCACATTACACGGCGCGGCCTGCCCCTTCCCCCCCTGTGGTGACACTTTTCGCGCCCCCCCTGGGTGTCGGTCTTTCAGGTATGTTTGCGTTACCGGAACTATTGGAGCCACTTATTTGCATGATTGTCCAGCCACAATACTTCATTATTCTACTGTGTATTAAATATTGTATTGTGAAATATTTCCGTTCATATGATGTTTTCTGTATCCCTATGTACAGACCTCTTTATACCCACTTTGAGCTCTTATTCCCTGAGGAAGCCAATGTTTTGGCGAAACATGTAGGAAACCGAGCCCCTTTCCCGACGGCCATCTCCACCTGGCCTACTCTACTATACCCTGGGTCGCACGCAATATACAAGTCTATTTAAAATGTAAACGATCTAAATGTTTTTTCATGTGTGTATTATTACCAATTAATAAACTTTGTAATTTTGCTATTTTAAATCCTCTTTTCCCTCTCTGTATTATTTGACCTTAGCACCGTTATAATCCCCTGTGCCTACATCCATTAGCTATTATTTTTTTAGTATTGGAGGAGGGGTGCGGGAGGTATAAAAGCAAGCAGTATTGGAGGAGGGATGCAGGAGGTATAGAGGTAAGCAGTAATGGAGGAGGGATGAAGGAGGTATAGAGGTAAGCAGTATTGGAGGAGGGTGAAGGAGGTGTAGAGGTGAACAGTATTGGAGGAGTGGTGCGGGAGGTATAAAGGTGAACAGTATTGGAGTAGGGGTGCGGGAGGTATAAAGGCAAGCAGTATTTGAGGAGGGTGCAGGATGTGTAGAGATGAGCAGTATTGGAGGAGGGAAGCAGGAGGTGTAGTGGTGAGCAGTATTGGAGGAGGGTGCAGGAGGTGAGCAGGATTGTAGGAGGGGTGCAGGAGGTGTAGAGGTGAGCAGTATTGGAGGAGGGGTGCAGAAGGTGTAAAGGCAAGCAGTATTGGAGATGCAGGAGGTGTAGAGGTGAGCAGTATTGCAGGAGGTGTAGAGGTAAGCAATATTGGAGGAGGAGTGAAGGAGGTGTGGAGGTGAGCAGTATTGGAGGAGGGGTCCAGGAGGAATGCAGGAAAGCAGTATTTGAGGAGAGTGCAGGAGGTGTAGAGTTGAGCAGTAATGGAGGAGGGGTGCACAAGATATAGAGGTGAGTAGTATTAGAGGAGGGGTGCAGGAGGTGTAGAGGTGAGCAGTATTGGAGGAGGGGTGCAGTAGTTGTAGAGGTGAGCAGTATTAGAGGAGGGGTGCAGGAGGTGTAGAGATGAGCAGAATTGTAGGAGGGGTGCCGGAGGTAACAAGGTGAGCAGTATTGCAGGAGGTTGCAGGAGGTGTAGAGGTGAGCAGTATTGGAGTAGGGATGCATGAGCAGTATTAGAGGAGGGTGCAGGAGGTGTAGAGGTGAGCAGTTTTGAAGAAGGGGTGTAGAGGTGAGCAGTATTGGAGGAAGGATGCAGGAGTTGTAGAGGCAAGCAGTATTGGAGGAGGGTACAGGAGGTGTAAAGGTGAGCAGTAATGGACGAGGGATGCAGGAGGTGTAGAGGTGAGCAGTATTGGAGGAGGAGTGCAGGTGGTGTAGAGGCAGGCAGTATTGGAGGAGGGGTGCAGGAGGTGTAGATGTGAGAAATATTGTAGGAGGGATGTAGGAGGTGTAGAGGCAGGCAGTATTGGAGGAGGGGTGCAGGAGGTGTAGATGTGAGAAATATTGTAGGAGGGATGCAGGAGGTGTAGAGGTGGGCAGTATTGGAGGAGGGGTTCAGGAGTAAGGATGAGCCGGAACTTGCGAACAGGCAAAAAATTAGTTTGAACATGCGAACACCGTTAAAGTCTATGGGACACGAACATGAATAATCAAAAGTGCTAATTTTAAAGGCTTATATGCATGTTATTGTCATAAAAAGTGTTTGGGGACCCAGGTCCTGCCCCAGGGGACATGTTTCAATGCAAAAAAAGTTTTAAAAACTGAAGTTTTTTCGGGAGCAGCGATTTTAATAATGCTTAATGTGAAACAATAAAAGTGAAATATTACTTTAAATTTCGTACCTGGGGGGTGTCTATAGTATGCCTGTAAAGTGGCGCATTTTTCCCGTGTTTAGAACAGTCCCTGCACAAAATGACATTTCTAAAGGAAAAAAAGTCATTTAAAACTACTCGCAGCTGTAATGAATTGTCGGGTCCCGGCAATACAGATAAAAGTCATTGAAAAAAACGGCATGGGTCCCCCCCAGTCCATTACCAGGCCGTTTGGGTCTGGTATGAATATTAAGGGGAACCCCGAACCAAAATTTAAAAAAAATTGTGTGGGGGTCCCCCCAAATTCCATGTCAGGCCCTTCAGGTCTGGTATGGATATTAAGGGGAACCCTGCACCAATTTAAAAAATGGCATAGGGGTCCCCCTCAAAATCCATACCAGACCCTTCAGGTCAGGTATGGATTTTAAGGGGAACTCTGCGCCAAAATTTTAAAAAAATGGCGTGGGGTTCCCCCCAAAAATCCATACCAGACCCTTATCTGAGCACGCAACCTGACAGGCCGCAGGAAAAGAGGGGGGATGAGAGCGCCCCCCCTCCTGAACCATACCAGGCCACATGCCCTCAACATGGGGAGGATGCTTTGGAGTCCAAACCACTATGTCCCCATGTTGAAGGGAACAAGGGCCTCATCCCCACAACTCTTGCCCAGTGGTTGTGGGGGTCTCTGGGCGAGGGGATTATTGGAATCTGGAAGCCCCCTTTAACAAGCCCCCTGCTCATTTGTGAGTCTCTGCTCATTTGTGAATCTATTGGAACTCTGTCCAAGTGGAACTGGTCTAAATGGTGAGTATATATATATATATATATATATATATATATATATATACATACTCGAGTATAAGTCAAATTTTTCAGTCCTTTTTTTGGGCTGAAAGTGTCCCCCTCGACTTTACTTGAGTCACCGCCGTCTGCATACATGATCAGCGTGTCATGCAGGCAGACGGCGGCCGGTGTGTGATGATACCATTCGGAGGCTATTCCAGCTTTCAAAAGCCGCGCCTCCTGCTCGTCTGTGATAGGCTGAACACTCCATTTCCCAGCAGTCAGTGTACAGCCTATCACAGACATTCTCTCATCCTCGTCCATGGTAAGAGAATGAGAGAATATCCATGATAGGCAGAACACTCAGCAGTCAGCCTATCACAGACGAGGAGGAGGCGCAGCTTTTGAACAGTGGAATGGCCGCCGAAGTGTATTATCACACACTGATCCGAGGATGGAGATCGCCACAGGGAGGATGGAGATCACCACAGGGAGGTTGCACAGGACACAGGACACATACACATGTACAGGACACATACACATGTACAGGACACAGGACACATGTACAGGACACAGGACACATGTACAGGACACATGTACAGGACACATACACATGTACAGGACACATGTACAGGACACAGGGACACATACACCTGTACAGGACACATGCACAGGACACATGCACAGGACACATACACATGTACAGGACACAGGACACATGTACAGGAAACATGTACAGGAAACATGTACAGGACACATACACATGTACAGGACACAGGACACATGTACAGGAAACATGTACAGGAAACATGTACAGGACACATGCACAGGACACATACACATGTACAGGACACAGGACACATGTACAGGACACAAGCACAGGACACATACCCATGTACAGGACACATGCACAGGATACAGGTAGGCTGCACAGGACACAGGGAGGCATGCAGCTGCAGATGGGCATTGTTGACCCTCTTTTTCCACTTGCAGTAGCTGCTGCATTTCTCACCCTCGTCTTATACTCGGGTCAATACGTTTTTCCCAGTTTTTTGTGGTAAATAAAGGGCCTCGAATTATACTCCAGTACATACGGTAAAACCAGAGGGGGGACATGAGTGGAGAGTGAACAAGTCTTGCTTTTTGATGGCTGGGTTGCATTTTTGGGGCTTTTCCTTGTAGCTTTTTTTTGTCACTTTTTAAACAGTGTGGAATTCCCTTCCACAGGCGGTGGTCTCAGCGGGGAGCATTGATAGCTTCAAGAAACTATTAGATAATCACCTGAATGACCGCAACATACAGGGATATGTAATGTAATACTGATACATAATCACATACATAGGTTGGACTTGATGGACTTGTGTCTTTTTTCAACCTCACCTACTATGTAACTATGTAACTATGTAACAGCTCTTTTTTTTTTCTTTGCTTACTTCAGACTACTAATTAAGGGGAGTTGTTAATTGCTCACAGGTGCTTGAGGCCTATATAACCTTGTGTAGAACTCATAGTGAGCCTGTTGGAACTCTGTAGAAGTGGAACTGGTTTAAGTGGTGAGTAGGGATGAGCCAAACACCCCCCTGTTCGGTTCGCACCAGAACATGCGAACAGGCAAAAAATTTGTTCGAACGCGCGAACACCATTAAAGTCTATGGGACACGCACATGAATAATCAAAAGTGCTAATTTTAAAGGCTTATATGCAAGTTATTGTCATAAAAAGTGATTGGGGACCCGGGTCCTGCCCCAAGGGACATGGATCAATGCAAAAAAAGTTTTAAAAACTGACGTTTTTTCGGGAGCAGTGATTTTAATAATGCATAAAGTAAAACAATAAAAGTGTAATATTCCTTTAAATTTCGTACCTGGGGGGTGTCTATAGTATGCCTGTAAAGGGGCACATGTTTCCCGTGTTTAGAACAGTCTGACAGCAAAATGACATTTCAAAGGAAAAAAAGTCATTTAAAACTACTCGCGGCTATTAATGAATTGCCAGTCTGACAATACACATAAAAGTTCATTTATAAAAACGTCATGGGAATTCCCCACAGGGGAACCACGAACCAAAATGTAAAAAAAAATGACGTGGGGGGTCCCTCTAAATTCCATACTAGGCCTTTTAGGTCTGTTATGGATATTAAGGGGAACCCCGGCCAAATTTTTTTAAAAAAATGGTGTGGGGTCCCCCTCAAAATCTATACCAGACCCTTCAGGTCTGGTTTGGATTTTAAGGGGAACCCTGTGCCAAAATAAAAAATAAATTGGCGTGGGGTCCCCCCAAAAATCCATGCCAGACCCTTATCCGAGCACGCAACCTGGCAGGTCGCAGGATAAGAGGGGGGACGAGAGAGCGTCCCCCCCTCCTGAACCGTATCAGGCCACATGCCCTCAACATTGGGAGGGTGCTTTGGGTTAGCCCCCCAAAACACCTTGTCCCCATGTTGATGAGGACAAGGGCCTCATCCCGACAACAATTGCCCGGTGGTTGTGGGTGTCTGCGGGCGGGGGGCTTATCGGAATCTGGAAGCCCCCTTTAACAAGGGGACCCCCAGATCCCGGCCCTCCCCCCTGTGTGAAATGGTAAGGGGGTACAAAAGTACCCCTACCATTTCACAAAAAAAGTGTCAAAAATGACAAGAGACAGTTTTTGACAATTCCTTTTATTTAAATGCTTCTTCTTTCATCTATCTTCTATCTTCCTTTGGTTTCTTCCTCCATCTTCTTCTTCTTCTGGTTCTTCTGGTTCTTCCTCCGGTGTTCTCGTCCGGCATCTTCCTCCGCGGGTCGCTCCGCATCCACCATGATGGGAGGCTTCCGCTGTGTGACGCTTCTTGTCTTCTGACGGTTCTTAAATAATGGAGGGCGGGGCCACCCGGTGACCCCGCCCCCTCTGACGCACGGGGACTTGACAAGGACTTTCCTGTGGCATTCCGCGTGACGTCAGAGGGGGGCGGGGTCACCCGTTACGTATCTGGTGACCCACTCTGACGTCACGGGGAATGCCACAGGGAAGTCCCTGTCAAGTCCCATGCATCAAAGGGGGGCAGGGTCACCGGGTGGCCCCACCCTCCGTTATTTAAGAACCGTCAGAAGACGAGAAGCATCACACAGCGGGAGCCTCCCATTATGGTGGATGCGGAGCGGCCCGTGGAGGAAGATGCCGGACGAGAACACCGGAGGAAGAACCAGAAGAAGAAGAAGATGGAAGAAGGAACCGAAGGAAGATAGAAGATAGAAGAAGCATTTAAATAAAGGAATTGTCAAAAACTGTCTCTTGTCATTTTTGACAGTTTTTTGTGAAATGGTAGGGGTACTTTTGTACCCTCTTACCATTTCACACTGGGGAGAGGGCCGGGATCTGTGGGTCCCCTTGTTAAAAGGGGCTTCCAGATTCTGATAAGTCCTCCGCCCGCAGACCCCCACAACCACCAGGTAAGGGTTGTGGGGATGAGGCCCTTGTCCCCATCAACATGGGGACAAGGTGTTTTGGGGGCTACCCCAAAGCACCCTCCCAATGTTGAGGGCATGTGGCCTGGTACGGTTCAGGAGGGGGCGCTCTCTCGTCCCCCCCTCTTTTCCTGCGACCTGCCAGGTTGCGTGCTCGAATAAGGGTCTGGTATGGATTTTTGGGGGGACTCCACGCCATTTTTTTTTTTAATTTTTGCGCGGGGTTCCCCTTAAAATCCATACCAGACCTGAAGGGTCTGGTATAGATTTTGTGGGGGACCCCACGTCATTTTTTTTTTTAATTTTGGCCGGGGTTCCCCTTAATATCCATACCAGACCTGAAGGGCCTGGTATGGAATTTAGGGGGACCCCCCATGTCATTTTTTTTTTTAAATTTTGGTTCGGGGTTACCCTGTGGGGAATTCCCATGCCGTTTTTATCAATGAACTTTTATGTGTATTGTCGGACTGGCAATTCATTATTAGCCGCAAGTAGTTTTAAATGACTTTTTTTCCTTTTGAAATGTAATTTTGCTGTCAGACTGTTCTAAACACGGGAAACACGCGCCCCTTTACAGGCATACTATAGACACCCCCCCCCAGGTACGAAATTTAAAGGAATATTACACTTTTATTGTTTCACTTCAAGCATTATTAAAATCACTGCTCCCGAAAAAACGTCAGTTTTTAAAAGTTTTTTTTTGCATTGATCCATGTCCCCTGGGGCAGGACCCAGGTCCCCAAACACTTTTTATGACAATACCATGCATATAAGCCTTTAAAAGTAGCACTTTTGATTTCTCCCATAGACTTTTAATGGGTGTTCCGCTGCTTTCGAATTTGCCGCAAACACCCCAAATTGTTCGCTGTTCGGCGAACTGGCTAACAGCCGATGTTCGCGTCGAATATGAGTTCGACTCGAACTTGAAGCTCATCCCTAGTGGTGAGGTAAAACTAGAGGGGGGACCTTGAGTGGTGAGTGAACAAGTCTTGATTTTTATTGCTGGGTTGCATTTTTGGGGCTTTTCCTTGTAGCTTTTCAATCACCTTTTTCTGTCACTTTTTAAACAGCTCTTTTTTTTCTTTGCTTCCTTCAGTCTACTAATTAAGGGGAGTGGTTAATTGCTCACAGGTGCTTGAGGCCTATATAACCTTGTGTAGAACTCATATTGAGCCTGCTGGAACTCTGTCCAAGTGGAACTGGTCTAAGTGGTGAGTTAAAACCGGAGTTTAAAACAGGAGGTTATAACAGGGGTCATAGTACCTGTGTAGTGTGAGTACCTGAGTGTTGTTTGAGTAGTGTGTGGGGATCGTTAGTACTTGTGTATTGTGTACTGTATACTTGTGTATTGCGAGTGCACGTAAGTCTGCGAGTGCACGTAAGTCTGCGAGTGCACATAGGTCTGCGGGTGCACGTAGGTCTGCGAGTGGCCTGAGAGTGCACGTAGGTCTGCGAGTGGCCTGAGAGTGCACGTAGGTCTGCGAGTGCATGTAGTTCTGCGAGTGGCCTGCGAGTGGCCTGCGAGTGCACGTAGGTCTGCGAGTGCACGTAGGCCTGCGAGTGCACGTAGTTCTGCGAGTGCACATAGGTCTGCGAGTGCACGTAGGTCTGCGAGTACCTGTGTATTGTCTTGTTGAGTACCTGTGTATTGTCTTGAGTATTAGTGTCAGGAAGCTAGTTGTTAGGTAATTTGGACAGGGTATAATCCCCAATCCTCATTAAATTTAATAGGTACAATGCCCGGCAGGTTTAGAGAGGCGACTCTTTGTACATCTTGCTGCATGTATGCATTGCTTGATCATCCGATCAAGGGCGAATACTGCTGTGCAAAATGTAAGCACATTGTTTCCCTGGAAGCCCAGGTTCTGAATCTGGGGAAGCAACTGTCAGCACTGAGAAGTCCCTCCATATTAAAGGAGAGCCAGGAACGTACACGGCAGGTGCCGGCAGGGGCCAGCACAGAGGTGGGTGGAGACAAAGAGGTGCAGGCACTAGAGTAAAGAGTAGATGGGTGAAAGTCAGGAAGGGTAGAGGGGGAAGTGCCAGGGAGGCCGATCCAGGACTGGAGCATCCCAATAAGTACGCTCCATTGAGTGACATTGGTGAAACCAGTCAAGGACCAGCACTGCTGGAGCTGAGGGACTCTCCTAGCTGCCGGGGGAAGAACTCCTCCAGTGAGAGTGGGGGGGGGCAGGGAAGGGAAAGGAAAGACAGATTCTGGTGGTTGGGGACTCAATTCTTAGAAGGACAGAGAGGGCAATCTGTAACAAAGACCTGAAGCGCCGAAAAGTATGTTGTCTACCGCGCTAGGGTTCGGCACATCACGGATCTGGTGGACAGATTACTGGGAGGGGCTGGGGAAGACCCAGCTGTCATGGTGCACGTTGGCAACAATGACAAAGTCAGAGGCAGATGGAGTGTCCTAAAGAACGATTTTAGGGACTTAGGAGCTAAATTGAGGAAAAGGACCTTAAGGTAGTATTCTCAGGAATACTACCGGTACATCGAGCCACACCAGAAAGGCAGAGGGAGATTAGGGAAGTAAACAAGTGGCTGAAGAGCTGGTGTAGTAAGGAGGGGCTTGGATTCCTGGAGGACTGGGCTGACTTCTCAGTCGATAACCGGTACTATAGAAGGGATGGACTGCACCTAAATGAGGAGGGTGCAGATCAGCTGGGAATGAAGATGGCCAAAAAGTTAGAGGGGTTTTTAAACTAGGTGATGGGGGAGAGGGTCCAGAGGTAGAGATAGTCAGCGCGGAACATATTCCAGCGGGTAGTATTGGGGGCATTAGTGGTAGGTTGACCAAAGCAGAAAAACCCAAGGTAAGTATAATAGCAAGTCCTAGTTGCAATCTCAAAACATCCAATACGAGGACAATATGCATACGGTCTAAACTATGTGGAATGTTCACCAATGCCAGGAGCATGCTAGACAAGATGGGTGAACTAGAGATACTGTTGTACGAGGAGGATTTGGATTTTGTGGGAATTTCAGAGACCTGGTTCAACAGCTCTCATGATTGGCTGGCAAACATTCAAGGGTATACCCTTTACCGCAAGGATAGAGAGGGTAAAAAAGGGGAAGGGGTATGCCTATATATCAAGAATAATGTACAAGTGAATGTGAGAGATGACATCACTGAGGGAGCTAGGGAGGAGTTGGAATCCTTATGGGTAGGGTTACAAAGGGATGAAGCTAAGGGTAAAATAATACTGGGAGTATGCTATAGGCCCCCTAACCTGAGGGAGGAAGTGCAGACAGATCTCCTTTCACAATTTGGATTAGTAGCAAGGATGGGAAGGGTTATCATAATGGGGGAATTTAATTATTCAGACATAGACTGGGCGGATGGAACCACGCATTCATTTAAGGCTCGCCAGTTCCTTAATGTCTTGCAGGACAATTTTATAGGTCAGATGGTAGATGCACCAACTAGAAATAAAGCATTACTGGATCTACTGATTACCAACAATACAGACCCGATCACAGATGTGAAAATACGGGACAATTTAGGTAACAGCGATCACAGGCCAATTAGCTTTAGTATAAATCACACAAATAGGAAACACAAAGCGAATACAAAGACACTAAATTTCAAAAGAGCTAACTTCCCCAAAACTACAAACCTTGCTAAGAGGCATAAATTGGGATAAAATATTAAGAACAAAGAACACGGAGGAGAGATGGGTTTGCTTTAAGAGTATATTAAAGCGATTGTATACCCGCAAATTTTTTTTTTTTTCTACCCCTGTAAAGCAAAAGGCATAATGAGCTAGTATGCACCGCATACTAGCTCATGATGAAATACTTACCTTAGAACGAGGCGTCGGTATCTTACCTGGTCCACGCCGAGGAAGCTGTCATGTTGCCTCGGTGTGTCTTCCTGGTATCGCGGTTCCAGCGCTGTGAGTGGCTGAAACCGCGATGTCGTCACTCCTGCGCATGCGCACGGGAGATTTCTTACTCGGCAAGGTCCGGCAGCTGCCGGCCTTCAGCCGAGAATCCCCTGTGCACATGCACCGCTGCAGTCAGCGGCTCATAGCAAGGGGAAGATCTCCTAAACCTTTACGGTTTAGGAGATCTTCCCCTTGCTATGAGCTGCTGATTTTTTTTACCTACAGGTAAGCCTTATTATAGGCTTACCTGTAGGTAAAAGTAAAAAAAATTACTATACAACCACTTTAAATAAGGGCATTAGCCAATGTATCCCATTGGGTAATAAATTTAAAAGGGCAAACAAAAGTCCTGGATGGCTTAACTCCAATGTAAAAATGCATATAAAAGCAAAGGAGAAGGCCTTCAAAAAATACAAGGTTGAGGGATCATCCTCAGCATTCAGACTTTATAAAGAATGCAACAAGAAATGTATGGGTGCAATTAGGACGGCTAAGATAGAACATGAAAGACACATAGCGGAGGAGAGCAAAAAAGATCCCAAGAAATTCTTTAAGTATGTAAACAGTAAAAAAGGGAGGACAGACCATATTGGCCCCATAAAGAATGAGGAAGGACATCTGGTTACAAAGGATGGGGAGATGGCGAAGGTATTGAATTTTATTCTTCTCCTCAGTCTTCACGAGTGAATCTGGGGGGCTTCACTAACCAAAACTGCAGTGTTTATCCTCATGACACAACACAGCAAGCACCTCCATGGTTAACAGAGGACAGAATTAAAATTAGACTTGAGAAACTTAACATTAATAAATCACCGGGACCAGATGGCTTGCATCCGAGGGCACTTGGGGAACTCAGTCAAGTGATTGCCAGACCTTTGTTCCTAATTTTTGCAGACAGTCTACTGACTGGAATGGTACCAGCTGATTGGAAAAAAGCCAATGTAGCACCAATATTTAGAAAGGGTCCAAAATACATCCCTGGGAATTACAGACCAGTTAGCCTAACATCAATAGTATGTAAACTCTTGGAGGGGATGATAAGGGACTATATACAAGATTTTAGTAAAGAGAACAGTATCATTAGCAGTAATCAGCATAGATTCATGAAGAATCGTTCTTGCCAAACCAATCTACTAACCTTCTATGAGGAGTTGAGTTGCCATCTAGATAAAGGAAGGCCCGTAGACGTGTATCTGGATTTTGCAAAAGCATTTGACACAGTTCCCCATAAACGTTTACTGTACAAAATAAGGTCCGTTGGCATGGACCATAGGGTGAGTACATGGATTGAAAACTGGCTACAAGGGCGAGTTCAGAGGGTGGTGATAAATGGGGAGTACTCGGAATGGTCAGGGGTGGGTAGTGGGGTTCCCCAGGGTTCTGTGCTGGGACCAATCCTATTTCATTTGTTCATAAATGACCTGGAGGATGGGATAAATAGTTCAATCTCTGTATTTGCAGACAATACTAAGCTAAGCAGGGCAATAACTTCTCCGCAGGATGTGGAAACCTTGCAAAAAGATCTGAACAAATTAATGGGGTGGGCAACTACATGGCAGATGAGGTTCAATGTAGAAAAATCTAAAATAATGCATTTGGGTGGCAAAAATATGAATGCAATCTATACACTGGGGGGAGAACCTCTGGGGGAATCTAGGATGGAAAAGGACCTGGGGGTCCTAGTAGATGATAGGCTCAGCAATGGCATGCAATGCCAAGCTGCTGCTAACAAAGCAAACAGAATATCGGCATGCATTTAAAAGGGGATCAACTCCAGACATAAAACGATAATTCTCCCGCTCTACAAGACTCTGGTCCGGCCGTACCTGGAGTATGCTGTCCAGTTCTGGGCACCAGTCCTCAGGAAGGATGTACTGGAAATGGAGCGAGTACAAAGAAGGGCAACAAAGCTACTAAAGGGTCTGGAGGATCTTAGTTATGAGGAAAGGTTGCGAGCACTGAATTTATTCTCTCTGGAGAAGAGACGCTTGAGAGGGGATATGATTTCAATATACAAATACCGTACTGGTGACCCTACAATAGAAATAAAACTTTTTCGCAGAAGAGAGTTTAACAAGACTCGTGGCCACTCATTAAAATTAGAAGAAAAGAGGTTTAACCTTAAACTACGTAGAGGGTTCTTTACTGTAAGAGCGGCAAGGATGTGGAATTCCCTTCCACAGGAGGTGGTCTCAGCGGGGAGCATCGATAGTTTCAAGAAACTATTAGATAAGCACCTAAATGACCGCAACATACAGGGATGTGACATATAATCACACACATAGGTTGGACTTGATGGACTTGTGTCTTTTTTCAACCTCGCCTACTATGTAATTATGTAACTATGTAACCCTATGTTTTTTTTGTCACTTTCTGTATAATGGCAAGACTTTTATAGTAGGTTATATTTTTGTCGTTGTAAGTAGATCTATTAATTGGGGGAGTACCTATATTTGAATCCTCTATAGGTCCCATTTAATACATACCTAAAGTGAATGTTGTGTATGAACTAACTGATGCTGTGTAATAAGTTTGTGAATCATATGAGAAATAGAAATGTATGAGTTGTGAACTATTTATGGGACCAACAAGCCAGTTGTGTATATTGTTTAACTGATGCAAGACACATGTCCCCATAAATGTAATAATATTTTTCACCTACAAATGGTTTAGTGGACTTAGATGGTCGTTTAGGAAAGGTTTTGTTTTGATGTTGCTTTTGAAAATCGCTGCTGCATATTTAAGTGGCCATGTGGCTGAGGGGGGAAGGGCGGCCATGCATGGCTGTTACAGCACATACAATAGTAGCTGTTTGTTGAAAGGGCTTCACCCTGTGGATGGTCTCAAGCTTTTTGGACAATAGCATGGGAGAGCTCTTTTGTTTTGAGATGAAAAGATCATGCAACCATCGCTGTTTGTATTTCTCAAATGTCTTGTTCCTGTGGAAGCTGATGCCAGAGAAAGTATATGAACTTTATTTGGGAACAAGAGTGTATGTTTGAGCTGTGTTATTTTGTGTTATATGTAACGTTGGTGGTTAGTAGGGATGGGCTTTATGTTCGGGTCGAACATGAGTTTGACTCGAACATGAGTTCGACTCGAACATGAGTTCGACTCGAACATTGGCTGTTCGCCCGTTCGCCAAATAGCAAACAATTTGGGGTGTTTGTGGCAAATTCGAAAGCCACAGAACACCCTTTAAAAGTCTATGGGAGAAATCAAAAGTGCTAATTTTAAAGGTTAATATGCAAGTTATTGTCATAAAAAGTGTTTGGGGACCTGCCCCAGGAGACATGTATCAATGCAAAAAAAAGTTTTAAAAATGGCCGTTTTTTCGGGAGCAGTGATTTTAATAATGCTTAAAGTGAAACAACAAAAGTGTAATATTCCTTTAAATTTCATACCTGGGGGTGTCTATAGTATGCCTGTAAAGTGGCGCATGTTTCCCGTGTTTAGAACAGTCTGACAGCAAATTTCTAAAGGAAAAAAAGTCATTTAAAAACTACGCGCGGCTATAATGAATTGTCGGTCCAGCAATACACATAACAGTTCATTGATAAAAATGGCATGGGATTCTCCTACAGGGGAACCCCGAACCAAAATTTTAAAAAAATGCGTGGGGTTCCCCCTAAATTCCACACCAGACCCTTATCCGAGCATGCAACCTGGCAGGCCGCAGGAAAAGGGGGGGGGGGCGAGAGAGCGCCCTCACCTCCTGAACCGTACCAGGCCACATGCCCTCAACATTGGGAGGGTGCTTTGGGTTAGTGACCCCCCCAAAGCACCTTATCCCCATGTTGATGGGGAGAAGGGCCTCATCCCCACAACCCTTCCCCGGTGGTTGTGGGGGTCTGGGGGCGGGGGCTTATCGTAATCTGGAAGCCCCCTTTAACAAAGGGACCCCCAGATCCCAGCCCCCCCCTGTTTGAAATGGTAACGGGTACATTGTACCCGTACCATTTCACAAAAAAAAGCGTGACAATGGTAAAAAAAAACAACACACACCGTGGGAGAAGTCCTTTTATTAAAAAATAAAAAAATAAAACTGTCCCACGTAGTCTGTTCACCTCCGTCGACGGACCGAAAAAAAAGATCTGCCTCCATGGGAGGCACACGCCATATGACGCGTCCTCACAGGTGACAGCTCTTTTAAAACTGTGGGCGGGGCCACACAGTGTCGTCGCCAGGTGACCCCGCCCCCTCTGACGCATGGGGACATCCCTATGGCTTCCCCTGTAGCATCAGAGGGGAGCGGGGCCACCCGGTCCACCCCCTCTGACACACGGGGACATCCCTATGGCTTTCCCGTAGCGTCAGGGGGGGCGGACTGGGTGGCCTCGCCCCCCTCTGACACTATGGGGGGAGCCATAGGGATGTCCCCGTGCATCAGAGGGGGGCAGGGTCACCCGGCGACGACACCATGTGGCCCCGCCCACAGTTTTAAAAGAGCTGTCACCATGGAGGCAGATCTTTAATTTTTTTTCGGTCTGTCGGCGGAGGTGAATGGACTACGTGGGACAGTTTTATTTTTATATTTTTTAATAAAGATCTTCTCCCATGGTGTGTTTTTTTTTTTTTTTTTTTTACCATTTTTACACTTTTTTTTTGTGAAATGGTACAGGTACAATGTACCCATTACCATTTCAAACAGGGGGGCTTGATCTGGGGGTCCCCTTGTTAAAGGGGGCTTCCAGATTCCAGATTCCAATAAGCCCCCTGCCCGCAGACCCCCACAACCACCGGGCAAGGGTTGTGGGGGTGAGGCCCTTCTCCCCATCAACATGGGGACAAGGTGCTTTGGGGGGCCACTACCCCAAACCACCCTCACAATGTTGAGGGCATGTGGCCTGGTACGGTTCAGGAGGGGGGGCTCTCTTGTCCCCCCTCTTTTCCTGCGGCCTGCCAGGTTGTGTGCTCGGATAAGGGTCTGGTATGGATTTTTGGGGGGACCCCACGCCATTTTTTTAAAAATTTTGGCACAGGGTTCCCCTTTAAATCCATACCAGACCCTTATCCGAGCACACAACCTGGCAGGCCGCAGGAAAAGAGGGGGGACAAGAGAGCCCCCCCTCCTGAACCGTACCAGGCCACATGCCCTTTAAAATTTACACTTTGGTTTTTCATGTTCGTGTCCCATAGACTTTAACGGTGTTCAAACTAATTTTTTGACTGTTTGTATGTTCTGGGGGAGTGTTCGGCCCATCCCTAGCAGTTAGGGATGTGTTTTTTCTATTGTCCCTAGTTGATGTAGCCTAAAGTGTTTGTCTACGGTTAAGTGTTCATTTGGTGTCTCAATTATGTAGTCAGTTTTTGTGGGGAGAAATTTTGGTTTTCTAGTGAAGAAATCTCAGTTTGTGCTGGTTTTGGCGGGATCAACAACTGCATTCCATGTGTTAAGTCACAATGTGGTCCGATTGTCGTCTGCCATTTTTTGTAGTCACCATGGGGTTCGATTGTCGTCGGCCATTTTGTTGTAGTCCAGGTGTCATCTACCATGTGGTCGTGGCCTAAATTCCGTTTGTTGCAACTGCCATTTCCTGTCTGCTGTTTTTTGGTTCTGGTGGAATTGCTCTGCTTTTGGGCCAGGTTTCAGCATTTAGTGAGGTTGAGACATCTTTTTACAGGAGTTTCAGTGGTCTGACTGCCCAGGGGATATGGAGTAGAGGGGGATTTCCTCCCATTTGCAATATGGGGGTTTTTTTTCGCCCTTTCCTGGACAAAAGGTTTTTTTAAGATGTTGAAGTTTCCTATATGATGTTGGCCATAGATATTTTTAATGTCTTAATAGGCATTATTTGAAGTTCAGGGAAGATGAAGCTAGGCTTCCCCTCCCCCCTCCCTTTTCCTGTCCATTGATATGATGTGATATATTAACAGGGAGTTGGTGGAAGGAGCTTTGGGGCTTTTGAAACGAGCATGTGGACAAAGGGACTTGTGTTTTGGAAGGACGATGGAAATGGCTTTGGTTTTTAAATTTAATTCCAGTTGTTTTGTGAAGTTTTATACTTTAATATAGTTTTAGGTAAGACAGTAAATGGGAGGCATCCAAGTTAATTTTGTAACATCTAGGTACAGAGAGAAGCCACTTTAGAGAAATCGGGTGTAATGCCGCGTACACACGAGCGGACTTTGCGGCGAACTTGCCCGGCGGACTGGATTTCGTCGGACAATTCGATCGTGTGTGGGCTCCAGTGGACTTTGTTTGCTCAAAAGTTGGACGGACTTAGATTTGAAACTTGTTTAAAATTTATCCGTTGAAATCGAGTCCGGTCGAAAAGTCCGCCGTCTGTATGCTAGTTCGACGGACAAAAAGCCACGCTAGGACAGCTATTGGCTACTGGCTATGAACTTCCTTGTTTTAGTCCGGTCGTACGTCATCACGTACGAATTCGACGGACTTTGGTGGATTGTGTGTAGGCAAGTCCGTTCATTCAGAAAGTCCGTCGTAAAGTACTTCGAAAAATCCGCCGGGCAAAGTCCGCCGTAAAGTCCGCTCATGTGTACGCGGCATAAGTGTGCTGTGCAGTTTAGTCTGGCGACACAGTGTACGGTCGTGCAGCGAATGCGCTTGTGTATGCATACACTGTGAGGGGTAGAGACATAATTTGGGGGGTGATCTGTGGTTGTTGACTAATCATTTGGCATAGTTAATGGTTGTTATTATGAGTATTGCAGTGTAAAAGAGTGGTACTCTGTATTTCTGTGCCAAAAGTGTTGGCCAAGCCATAGAGTTAAATAACGCCTTGGTTAGGGTCTCTAGTTGGGGGACTGGACCAGATAGTGGTTGTAGTCCATCAATCCACTGTAAAAGAAGGCACGGGCAGTGCTCTCCTAAATGGGTGCAAGGGTTTCCCTGGATGCAGGGGTAAGACGATAAGCCGATTTGAATCGCCATGGGCAATGAGCAGTCCATGCAAGGGAAGGAATGCGAGGCTTCCCACAGTCAGACGGCTGAACAGTACATGAAGTCTAGTTTTGGGGCAAAGGCCATTAAACCCCTTAAGAAATGACATAGGTGGTCCAATCATACTACTCGGGGTATCCCTTTGGAGGGGACATTTGACACCTGGAGGTGGGAGAAATTCATAACTGAGTTTAAACCCAGGCTCCGGGCAGCAAAGACCTTAGATGTAACTCGACTGTGGCTTCAGAAATCTGTAATGATGAGTGGGTTGGTGGATGTGTAGTACACGCTTTTGTGGTTAAAATTCTCATGCCTGTTTTTGAACTTTGTATGGCTGGCCCATGCAAGGTTTTCAAGCTGCTCTCGTGTTTTTCTCATTGTATTTTTTTCTATTGCTAAAAGAGTGAAGGCAACATTCCGTCAGTATCTCCCTCACATTTGTATCTTAATCTTTGTCTTATGTTTTAGTCTTCTAATTGTTTGTATGTAGTAACATGAATCTGTTAGAAACCAACGCAGCTGTTCCCTACACATCACGGCTGTTGTATTTTTGTAGGAACGTGAAAGTAATGCCGCGTACACACGGTCGGACTTTCCGGCATACTTGGTCCGGCGGACCAGAGTGTGCCGGACAATCCGCCCGTGTGTGGGCGCCGGCGGACTTTTCCGGCGGACTTTTTCCCAAAAGGCCGCCGGACCTAGATTTGAAGAAAGTTTTAAATCTTTCCGCCGGACTCAGTTTCGGGCGGAAAGTCCGCTCGTGTGTGTGCTGGTCCGACGGAAAGCCCGCTCGTGTGTATGCTGGTCCGACGGACCAGATACGACACGAGGGCAGGGTATTGCATCTCGCGCTCGCTGCAATAGGAAAAACAAATTTTCCTATTGCGGCGAGCGCGGGGCATACCAGGCCCTTAGGTCTGGTATTGATTATAAAGGGAACCCCCTACGCCGAAAAAACGGCGTGGGGTCCCCCCTAAAATCCATACCAGACCCCGATCCGAGCACGCAGCCTGGCCGGTCAGGAAAGGGGGTGGGGACGAGCGAGCGCCCCCCCCCCCCCCTCCTGAACCGTACCAGGCCACATGCCCTCAACATGGGGGGTGGGTGCTTTGGGGGAGGGGGGCCGCCCTGCGGGCCCCCCCCACCCCAAAGCACCTTGTCCCCATGTTGATGAGGACAAGGGCCTCTTCCCGACAACCCTGGCCGTTGGTTGTCGGGGTCTGCGGGCGGGGGCTTATCGGAATCTGGGAGCCCCCTTTAATAAGGGGGCCCCCAGATCCCGGCCCCCCACCCTATGTGAATGAGTATGGGGTACATGGTACCCCTACCCATTCACCTAGGGAAAAAGTGTAAGTAATAAAACACACCACACAGGTTTTTAAAATATTTTATTAAACAGCTCCGGGGCGGGATCTTCCTCCGGCTTCGGGGGTCTTCTTCCGGCTTCGGGGGTCCCTCCGCTTCATCTTCTCCCGGCGTCCGGTTATTTCTTCTCCGCTCTCTTCTCTCCAGTTCTTCGGCCGGCTCCTCTGCTGTCTTCAGGTAGCTCTCTTGCCAGCAGAGGTCCCAGCATGCCCAGGGACTGTGACATCAAAAGGGGGCGGGGTCTCCGCCTATATAAGTCACAACGCAGCCCTCGGAGAGCAGTCCAGCCGGAGAGAGCGTCGTGTCAACATCTGGAGAAGAGAAGAAGACAAGAAGTCCGGACCTCTGCTGGCAAGAGAGCTACCTGAAGACAGCAGAGGAGCCGGCCGAAGAACTGGAGAGAAGAGAGTGGAGAAGAACCAACCGGACGCCGGGAGAAGATGAAGCGGAGGGACCCCCGAAGCCGGAAGAAGACCCCCGAAGCCGGAGGAAGATCCCCCCCCAGAAAAACCTGTGTGGTGTGTTTTTATTACTTACACTTTTTCCCTAGGTGAATGGGTAGGGGTACCATGTACCCCATACTCATTCACATAGGGTGGGGGGCCGGGATCTGGGGGCCCCCTTATTAAAGGGGGCTCCCAGATTCCGATAAGCCCCCGCCCGCAGACCCCGACAACCAACGGCCAGGGTTGTCGGGAAGAGGCCCTTGTCCTCATCAACATGGGGACAAGGTGCTTTGGGGTGGGGGGGGCCCGCAGGGTGGCCCCCCTCCCCCAAAGCACCCACCCCCCATGTTGAGGGCATGTGGCCTGGTACGGTTCAGGAGGGGGGGGGGGCGCTCGCTCGTCCCCACCCCCTTTCCTGACCGGCCAGGCTGCGTGCTCGGATCGGGGTCTGGTATGGATTTTAGGGGGGACCCCACGCCGTTTTTTCGGCGTAGGGGGTTCCCTTTATAATCCATACCAGACCTAAGGGCCTGGTATGCCCCGCGACGGGGCTCGCAAGGTGTCAATCTCGCCGATAAAAGCGGCAAGATTGACATCCTTTTCTAGTCCCGTCGCACCTGAGTCACGTTCAAAATGAACGGACTTGTCCGTGTGTGGGCAAGTCCGTTCATTCTGAAAGTCCGCCGGAACTCCGGCGAAAGTCCGTCGGAAAGACGGGCGGACTTAGCCCGCCGGAAAGTCCGGGCGTGTGTGGGCAAGTCCGTCCGTTTTAAAGTCCGGCGCACCTGGCGGACAAAGTCCGTCGGAAAGTGTGCCGGACCAAGTAGGATAGAAAGTCCGACCGTGTGTACGCGGCATAAGAGTTAGAGGGTTTTGTTGTCGGTTTTGAGGAATGTCAGTGACAATTTACCAATGTACACAAATGTTGTATTGTTTGCCATTCTTTGCAGGTTAAATATGATGGATAGAGTAATAACTTTTGTTTAGAAGTATATTTTCAGGTCCAAGGAGTTTCTGAAAGTGTATGAACATAGAAAGCAGGTGTATATAGATAGCTGTACACATGCATAAATACACATGCCTGAAAGGAGGTAAAAGTATCATAAGCTATTTCATTGTTTCTTTTTTCCTTCACCCCTCTAAACCCTGCGTCTCTTGCTTCAGTTTGTAATGAGGAAGAAAATGGGGGGATAAACGACAGTTTTCAAACTAATAATACTAACCTTTCTAATTCTAACCAAGTTTGTGACCTAGTAGGACGACCTATTCAATGACTGTCTTTCTTTGATGGAATTTGAATCAGCAACCAGAATTCTGGTGAAGGAGGCTCCCACCCCAGATGCTAAGAACCTTTTTGTCAATGGTTCCAGTTATTACACCCCAGATGGTAAACCATGCACAGGTTATGCAGTGACCACAGTCATTAAGTTCCCACATGTCTGGGTTATCACCATTTGAGGTTTGTTTGGAGGTCAACCAAAACCAGAGTTTTACTTTCCTCAGCAGCTGTCGCCTACATTCTCAGCTGATGGGGTAGGTGCAGTCACTGTAACATGAATTTCAAAAGGTCCACCACAGGGTTCACGAGTCCCTCCTGGACCCTGACACAATAACTGGTTAACCCGGTCAACCAGGTGACTGGGTCGTTGTAAAGAAGCTTGAGGAAAGAGACAACTGGATCCACACCAGCCACTGCAAGAAGCTTCTCAACTACACCAAAGAATGAAGAGTATCTTTTTTTATTCATATTTTTTAGTTTAGTATATTTTGGCAAGGGTAACGAAAAGCATCCCAACTTATTTTTTTAAGTGTATTCTCCGACTAGCTAAGAAAGCGAACAGGACCAATTGCTGGGTCTACTCTAAATCTTCACTGAGCTTTAGTATCCCAGCGATGACAGTGGTACATGCTATATATGATGTTCATATTGGTATGAGGAGTTTTGACAAACTAGTAAAAAATCCAAACAAACACTTGTCAATAGAACTTAACAATACATTTCTAGTGGGTAAAATTAGTTATAGTTTTAACAATAGCTCTGGTTCTTGCCAATTTGGGTATCGGGACAACTAGGCAGCCCACAAGTGTGTTTCATCTTTAGTTTAATACTTATGCAGGTCTACAGCTTATAAGATAAGATAACTCCCCGTAATGCAAGAGGTTCATGCGTGCTGGTGCGACTCGTCCTAGCATCTTAAGCCGCGGCCGATCAGCAGGATCTGATGGCATGAGAGAAGGTAAGAACGGCAGGGACAGCTAGAAGGGAATTGTTCACCAACCCCGACCAGGTCTGGGCACGGTTTCTTGCTTGTACAGGGTGGGGGCTTGAGCTTATGAAACGATTGAACAATTTCTCATCCAGTGTGGATGAGATGTTCAATGTAATTGTTGAAGCCACAAGGAAGACCCCACAGGAACAACGGCAGATCAAGCCTTTCTATTAAAAGATGGCCCATGATTACTTGTTGGCATTCGAGGGGGCTTTCTGTGCATTCATAGGTAAAGATTGTTGTACATGGATCGGGGATACTAGTGACAAAGTTCAGGCCCATATGGATAAGTTTAGATCCCTGCAAGGCAAAGCCAGAGCTATAGCTAGCGAAGGTTGGAATCCTTTTAAGGGTCTGGGAATCTTTGGGGATTTTTTTATTTTTCAGCGGATCATGGTTGAAGGAAGTAAAGGTACTGTATATATACTCATGTTGTTTTTGTTTCTATTTCTTCCATATGCCGTGATGAGGTGTTCCTGTTGCCTGATTGGACAAGTGAACAGAGCCCGAGCAGATGACCACATCTTCCACGCTGAGATGAGATGCCCCGAAGCCTAACCCACGTACAAGACAGAGGATCCCAGACCGGCCGGCTTTCATGCCCTCCCTATAAGTCATCCCTCCTGAAGAACAGAGTCTACAAGTCAAGCTGTGTTATGAACTCATATGCACTGTAAGGACTGATTCATTTCCAGGTGTTAGAAGAAGATCAAGATTCATTGAGGAACACATGAGAGCAAATGACAAAAAGGAAAGACTGTTGTGGAAATTTTTATTAATGTATGTTGTCAGATGTCTGCCAGTGTCAGTTTTTCTGTAATGCGCTCGTGTGAGCGTATTCGCACGTACAGACGTTGGTGGAAGACCATTGGTTGCGTAAACCTTCCCGTGGACACGGCAGATCTGTTTGCTCTTTTAGAGATGTTTGTTAATGCCTCACCAAGAGACTGGCCACTTCATGGCAACTGCATTAATGACTCCAAGCAAACAGATCTGCGTACATGGGAACCATAGCATAACCATCCAAAAAATATGGCTCACTGAGCCATGATAGATTACGGTTCGCATCATTTGTAGCAGTGGGATGGTGTGCACACGGTCATGTTCAGAGCCATGTAAGTAAGTGTTCAAATTGTGAGACACTTTGTGACTCACAGAAAGCCTGCCGTATGACTCTGCACACGACCATCTGCACACGTCACTACTGGAATTCTATTTTAATATACAGTGGGGACGGAAAGTATTCAGATCCCCTTAAATTTTTCACTCTTTGTTATATTGCAGCCATTTGCTAAAATCATTTAAAGTGGTGTTCCGGCCGAAATTATACTTTTGAAATAAAAATACCCCTAGAATACATAAGCTTAATGTATTCTAGTAAAGTTAGTCTGTAAACTAAGGTCTGTTTTGTTAGTTTATAGCAGTAGTTTGTTATTTTATAAACTTACAGCAGGCCGTGGGCATCTGAAGCCAGACTGTATTTCTTCCTGGATCTCATCCTTGCAGATCTCGCACATGCTCAGTGCAGCACAAGCAGTGTAATAGGTTTCAGGTCAGGTCTCCATAGCAACGGCAGTGTCAGAGGAAGTTGCCGCCCCTTCCCAGAAGGCATTGCAAACAGGAAATGATGCGATGGGCCACGGCCAGGGAGGAGGAAGTGAAAAATGAATACAGCAGATATACAGTAGGTGCTGAGAAAAAAAATTAAAAAAATATCCAATTCGTTTACAGTGCACAGTTTAGTGAGGGATGCTGAAGAGTTGTAAAAGTGGGTGGAACTCCATTTTATTTTTCGTTTTTTTCCTCAATGTACACACAGCACCCCATATTGACAGAAAAACAAAGAATTGTTGACATTTTTGCAGATTTATTAAAAAAGAAAAACTGAAATATCACATGGTCCTAAGTATTCAGACCCTTTGCTTAGTATTTAGTAGAAGCACCCTTTTGATCTAATACAGCCATGAGTCTTTTTGGGAAAGATGCATCAAGTTTTTCACACCTGGATTTGAGGATCCTCTGCCATTCCTCTTTACAGATCCTCTCCAGTTCTGTCAGGTTGGATGGTAAACATTGGTGGACAGCCATTTTTAGGTCTCTCCAGAGATGCTCAATTGGGTTTAAGTCAGGGCTCTGGCTGGGCCATTCAAGAACAGTCACGGAGTTGTTGTGAAACCACTCCTTCATTATTTTAGCTGTGTGCTTAGGGTCATTGTCTTGTTGGAAGGTAAACCTTCAGCCCAGTCTGAGGTCCTGAGCACTCTGGAGAAGGTTTTCGTCCAGGATATCCCTGTACTTGGCACCCTTTTGATCTAATACAGCCATGAGTCTTTTTGGGAAAGATGCAACAAGTTTTTCACACCTGGATTTGGGGATCCTCTGCCATTCCTCCTTACAGATCCCCTCCAGTTCTGTCAGGATGGATGGTAAACATTGGTGGACAGCCATTTTTAGGTCTCTCCAGAGATGCTCAATTGGGTTTAAGTCAGGGCTCTGCCTGGGCCATTCAAGAACAGTCACAGAGTTGTTGTGAAGCCACTCCTTCATTATTTTAGCTGTGTGCTTAGGGTCATTGTCTTGTTGGAGGGTAAACCTTCAGCCCAGTCTGAGGTCCTGAGCACTCTGGAGAAGATTTTCATCCAGGATATCCCTGTACTTGGCCACATTCATCTTTCCCTCGATTGCAACCAGTCATCCTGTCCCTGCAGCTGAAAAAAACCCCCACAGCATGATGCTGCCGCCACCATGCTTCACTGTTGGGACTGTATTGGACAGATGATGAGCAGTGCCTGGTTTTCTCCACACATACCACTTAGAATTAAGGCCAAAAAGTTCTATCTTGGTCTCATCAGACCAGAGAATCTTATTTCTCACCTTTTTGGAGTCCTTCAGGTGTTTTTTAGAAAACTCAATGCGGGCTTTCATGTGTCTTGCACTGAGAAGAGGCTTCCGTCGGGCCACTCTGCCATAAAGCCCCGACTGGTGGAGGGCTGCAGTGATGGTTGACTTTCCACAACTTTCTCCCATCTCCCGACTGCATCTCTGCAGTGATCTTTGGGTTCTTCTTTACCTCTCTCACCAAGGCTCTTCTCCCCCGATAGCTCAGTTTGGCGGGTTGGCCAGCTCTAGGAAGGGTTCTGGTCATCCCACACATCTTCCATTTAAGGCTTATGGAGGCCAGTGTGCTCTTAGGAACCTTAAGTGCAGCAGAATTTTTTTGTAACCTTGGCCAGATCTGTGCCTTGCCACAATTCTGTCTCTGAGCTCTTCAGGCAGTTCCTTTGACCTCATGATTCTCATTTGCTCTGACATGCACTGTGAGCTGTAAGATCTTATATAGACAGGTGTGTGGCTTTCCTAATCAAGTCCAATCAGTAAAATCAAACAAAGCTGGATTCAAATGAAGGTGTAGAACCATCTCAAGGATGATCAGAAGAAATGGACAGCACCTGAGTTAAATATATGAGTGTCAGCAAAGGGTCTGAATACTTAGGACCACGTAATATTTCAGTTTTTTTTTTAATAAATCTGCAAAAATGTCAACAATTCTGTGTTTTTCTGTCAATATGGGGTGCTGTGTGTACATTAATGAGGAAAAAAATGAACTTAAATGATTTAAGAAAATGGCTGCAATATAACAAAGGGTGAAAAATTTAAGGGGGTCTGAATACTTTCTACTGTATACATGTGTGTGACTGGTTCTTTTGAAAGAATACAAAGAATACAAATGTCTTATTGGCTGATTCTGAAGCCACCACCTCTCTTTGTTATTCGTGTTGACAGTATAAATAAATGGAGCTGCCCATCCTAGAGAGGATTCTGCTAAGCTCAACGTGATACCAGCATCTGTGTCTGTGTTACTTAGAGGTACAAGCGCGCTTGTCCCGGCATTATACAAGAGGGCTATATTTGTGCTTTTAAGCACAAAGAAATTATTTTCTTATAGGAGAAGCTTAAAATTTCCCGGACAGTATCGGAGGAGGGGTGCAGGAGGTTAGCATTATTGGAGGAGGGGTGCAGGAGGTGTTGAGGCAAGCAGTATTGGAGAAGGGGTGCAGGAGGTGTAGAGGCAAGCAGTATTGGAGAAGGGGTGCAGGAGGTGTAGAGGCAAGCAGTATTGGAGAAGGGGTGCAGGAGGTTTAGAGAGGAGCAGTATTGCAGAAGGTGTAGAGGAGAGCAGTTTAAGAAGAGGGGTGCAGGAGGTGAGCAGTATTGGAGGAGGGGTGCAGGAGGTGTAGAGGTGAGCAGTATTGGGGGAGGGGTGCAGTAAGTGAAGAGGTGAGTAGTATTGCAGGAGGGTGTAGGAGGTGTAGAGGTAAGCAGTATTGGAGAAGGGGTGCAAGAGGTGTAGAGGCAAGCAGTATTGGAGAAGGGGTGCAGGAGGTTTAGAGAGGAGCAGTATTGCAGAAGGTGTAGAGGAGAGCAGTTTAAGAAGAGGGGTGCAGGAGGTGAGCAGTATTGGAGGAGGGGTGCAGGAGGTGTAGAGGTGAGCGGTATTGGGGGAGGGGTGCAGTAAGTGAAGAGGTGAGTAGTATTGGAGGAGGGGTGCAGGAGGTGTAGAGGTAAGCCGTATTGTATGAGGGGTGCAGGAGGTGTAGAGGTAAGCAGTATTGGAGGAGGGCTGCAAGAGGTGTAAAGGTGAGCAGTATTGCAGGAGGGTGTAGGAGGTGTAGAGGTAAGCAGTATTGGAGGAGGGGTGCAGGAGGTGTAGAGGTAAGCAGTATTGGAGGAGGGGTGCAGGAGGTGTAAAGGTGAGCAGTATTGCAGGAGGGTGTAGGAGGTGTAGAGGTGAGCAGTATTGGAGGAGGCGTGCAGGAGGTGTAAAGTTGAGCAGTATTGTAGGAGGGGTGCAGGAGGTGTAGAGGTGAGCAGTATTGGAGGAGGGGTGCAGGAGGTGAGCAGTATTGTGGGAGGGGTGCAGGAGGTGTAGAAGGGAGCAGTATTGGAGGAGGGGTGCAGGAGGTGAGCAGTATTGTGGGAGGGATGCAGGAGGTGTAGAAGGGAGCAGTATTGGAGGAGGGGTGCAGGAGGTTAGCATTATTGGAGGAGGGGTGCAGGAGGTGTTGAGGCAAGCAGTACTGGAGAAGGGGTGCAGGAGGTGTAGAGGCAAGCAGTATTGGAGAAGGGGTGCAGGAGGTGTAGAGGCAAGCAGTATTGGAGAAGGGGTGCAGGAGGTTTAGAGAGGAGCAGTATTGCAGAAGGTGTAGAGGAGAGCAGTTTAAGAAGAGGGGTGCAGGAGGTGAGCAGTATTGGAGGAGGGGTGCAGGAGGTGTAGAGGTGAGCAGTATTGGGGGAGGGGTGCAGTAAGTGAAGAGGTGAGTAGTATTGGAGGAGAGGTGCAGGAGGTGTAGAGGTAAGCCGTATTGTATGAGGGGTGCAGGAGGTGTAGAGGTAAGCAGTATTGGAGGAGGGGTGCAGGAGGTGTAGAGGTAAGCAGTATTGGAGGAGGGCTGCAGGAGGTGTAAAGGTGAGCAGTATTGCAGGAGGGTGTAGGAGGTGTAGAGGTAAGCAGTATTGGAGAAGGGGTGCAGGAGGTGTAGAGGCAAGCAGTATTGGAGAAGGGGTGCAGGAGGTTTAGAGAGGAGCAGTATTTCAGAAGGTGTAGAGGAGAGCAGTTTAAGAAGAGGGGTGCAGGAGGTGAGCAGTATTGGAGGAGGGGTGCAGGAGGTGTAGAGGTGAGCAGTATTGGAGGAGGGGTGCAGTAAGTGAAGAGGTGAGTAGTATTGGAGGAGGGGTGCAGGAGGTGTAGAGGTAAGCCGTATTGTATGAGGGGTGCAGGAGGTGTAGAGGTAAGCAGTATTGGAGGAGGGCTGCAAGAGGTGTAAAGGTGAGCAGTATTGCAGGAGGGTGTAGGAGGTGTAGAGGTAAGCAGTATTGGAGGAGGGGTGCAGGAGGTGTAGAGGTGAGCAGTATTGGAGGAGGCGTGCAGGAGGTGTAAAGGTGAGCAGTATTGTAGGAGGGGTGCAGGAGGTGTAGAGGTGAGCAGTATTGGAGGAGGGGTGCAGGAGGTGAGCAGTATTGTGGGAGGGGTGCAGGAGGTGTAGAAGGGAGCAGTATTGGAGGAGGGGTGCAGGAGGTGAGTAGTATTGTAGGAGGGATGCAGGAGCTGTAGAGGTGAGCAGTATATCCAGGGTAGCTACAGGTAAGCTATATTATAGGATCAACATGAAGGGGGCATGGACACCATCAGCAAGCAGCAGTATGGAGGAGGCATGGACACCATCGGAAGGTGGCAGCATGGAGGATGACTGGATCGCATCGGCAGCAGTTAGCAGCATGGGGGAGGAATGGGCACCATCAGCAGGCAACATAGATAGGGGCAGTGTTGTAAGAGCAGGAGAAAAGTTTTGTTTCTTTTTGGGCTTGGATACTGGATTCCTGCACATAGTTGCATTGTGCTAACCAGAGTGTAATGCTGATGGAAAGGTAGTAACAGTACTGGGGAAAATAGAGGGAAGAGTAGCAGAAGTACAGGAAGTGGCCTGAGATGTTGCTATGGTTAACAGCACTTCAGGGGGAGCTTCCAATGGATTACATACAGAGGAAGTGTGGTTACTGGTGGCAGGATACTGATCTACAGGAAGTAAGGAATGCTCAGTAGCAGCAGAGGTTGCTATGGGTAACAGAGGAACAGATTCTTGATCTTTAGCAGCAGATCTGACTTTATGTGACTCATCTAGTACTGGGGATATGATCTCTGACCGAGCTTGTAGCAGAGGGTGAACTAAAGTCAGTTTGTCTCTTCCTTGCTCACATTACTTAATTAACCACCTCAATACAGTGCATTTTCGCCCCCTTCCTGCCCAAGCCATTTTTCAGCTTTCAGTGCTGTCGCACTTTGAATGACAATTGCGCGGTCATACAACACTGTACCCAAATGAAATTGTTATTATTTTTTCCCCACAAATAGAGCTTTCTTTTAGTGGTATTTGATCACCTCTGCGGTTTTTATTTTTTGCGCTATAAACAAAAGAAGAGTGAGAAGTTTTAAAAAAAACACAATCATTTTTATCTTTTGCGATAATAAATATCCAATTTTTTTTTCTTTAAAACAAATTTTTTCTCAGTTTAGGCCGATATGTGTTCTTGTACATATTTTTGGTAAAAAAAAATCGCAATAAGCGTATATAGATTGGTTTGCGCAAAAGTTATAGCGTCTACAAAATAGGGGATAGATTTATAACATTTTTATTTTTTTTAATTTTTTTACTAGTAATGGCGGCGATCTGCGATTTTTATTGTGACTGTGATATTGCGGCGGACACATCGGACACTTTTGACACATATTTGGGACCATTCACATTTATACAGCGAACCGTGCTATAAAAATGCATTGATTACTGTATAAATGTGACAGGCAGGGAAGGGGTTAACACTAGGTGGTGATCGAGGGGTTAACTGTGTTGTTAGGGAGTGATTCTAACTGTAGGGGGAGGGGACTCACTAGGGGAGGAGACCGATCGGTGTTCCGCTGTACTGGGAACACATCATCGGCCTCCTTTCCTCTGACAGGACCGTGGATCTGTGTGTTTACACACACAGATCCACGGTCCTGCTGTGTTACTGGTAATCGCGGGTGCCCGGCGGACATCGCGGCCGCCGGGCATGCGCACCGGGTGCCTAGTGACACGGCGGGCGCGCGCGCCCCCTGGTGGCCTAGGAATGCGAGGCCGTCATATGACGCCCGCCCGCAACGAGAGCTGCGCCGCCTGGCCGTCAATAGACAGCCGGCGGTCAGCAAGCGGTTAAACAGTGCACAGAAGCAATACAATCCAACACCACCTGTTGTGAATAGGCTGAATACTGCTGGAAAAAAAAAAAAAACCTGCACAATGTTTCAGCAGCCATCCCAAAAATCCAGCCTGGTACATAGTAAATGGAGGAGTGAAAACATCATGGCCCTGCGAGATACACTGAAATAGTAGCTCAGAACAGACCTGAATCAAGGTTTGTACGTTACTAAGGGAGAATCTACCCTCAACAGCCAAAGCATGTGCTGTCAGAAGGCTTCCCAACAGCTCCTCCTCAGTGAGATCCTGCCAAAGTGAACGACACAAATCTTTATTCCCTACTGCAAGTTGCACATGGCAAAAAACCTTCACTCTCAGCAGGCTGACAGGCAACAAACTCAAGTAATTTGCTCTCAGTTCCTAAGCGTGGCAGATCTGGTCATTAGTGGGTGTCACAATTTTGTCAGGAATCAGCAGCTAAGGAGACCAGACACATAGCTAGACCAAGGAACTGAGACAAAAGTATTTATCATTAAAGCGATATTTATTTACAGTGAATACACAGCAAACCATGAACACAGCAAACAAACACAAACAACCCTAACTGACAAACAAGAACCAACATAACGAATAAATCTAACTACTAATGAAATACAAATATATACAATATACTGCTAAGGGTACAGGGAATGCAGGGAATGTGAGGTAGAGGAGATCAATGCTGGGAACTAAAGCAGGAGCTAGGCAGAGGAGGGCAGGCTGGATCTGGCAATCAGGAACAAACTGGTAGAAAGGAAAGGATCATAATCGTGATGCGCCGGGGGAAGGGAGGAGCAGCCTTAAGTAGCCCCCAGGCAGCTGAACACTAATGTGCCTGATTACCACAGCCTGCTGGCTCCTGGGAGACACCGGCTGATGAACTCAATTCTAATGGGGCGTACACACGGTTAGACTTTTCAGCTACAAAAGTCCGACAGCCTGTCCGACAGACTTTCGACGGACTTTTGGCGGACTTTCGACGGACTTGCGGCGGACTTTCTAATGAACAGACTTGCCTACACACGATCACACAAAAGTCCGTCGAATTCTTACGTGATGACGTACACCGGACTAAAATAAGGAAGTTGATAGCCAGTAGCCAATAGCTGCCCTAGCGTGGGTTTTTGTCCGTCGGACTAGCATACAGACGAGCGGATTTTTCGACCGGACTCGAGTCCGTCGGAAAGATTTGAAGCATGTTTCAAATCTAAAGTCCGTCGGATTTGAGGCTGAAAAAGTCCGTTGAAAGTCCGGAGAAGCCCACACACGATCGGATTACCAGCCAGCTTTAGTCCGTCAGCGTCCGTTGGACTTTTGTAGCTGAAAAGTCCGACCGTGTGTACGCCCCATAACAGTCACTTCCGGTGTTGTCATTTTCTGTTTTCTCTTAGCCCCGAGTGATAGGTTTACATCTTAGACATGTCACTTCCTGTTCAGGAGTGGGGCGGAAGTGCCCACACATTAGACACCTAGCAGGGAGGAAGGGGATATGATGTCATGTGACACAGCATCCAGTGTCACCCATGATCATCCCCCTCAGCTGAGTATACAGGTGTCTGCAATTGTGTGATGATTGATGATAAGGTAGAAGTTTATTTATTCCACACATTTCTGGTGGCTCCTCACCTGCTAAAGAAGCTCATCAGAGTGCATAACGCATACAGGTGCGAGGTGCCGGTTTCATTACTTTTGATGATATGCATGTTTTTCACATTTGTATGTGAGTATTTTATCTCTGAGTTAAGTTTTAATAAATGTTATTAGCAGAGAGCACTATGGTTTGCCTTTGTTTTATATAGCTACACATGATTGAATGAGATCCCGAGAGGAGGTCTGAGCTGTCTAGGTGCACTGTGATGAGGATTTGTGTTCCCGAGGTATCCTGAGAGATATTTCACCAGACATGTGTGACTCTGTAGTGGGGTCGATATCGTGAGAACCCGGGAGAAGGTCTGTCTTGTCCAGGAAAACCAGGAGGAGGAAGGGTTTCCCTGAGGCATCCTGAGAGATATTACTACAGGCATGTGTGACTCTGTAGTGGGGTCAACATTGGGTGGTGAGATGACATTTCAGCTAGAGGTGGTGGTCACTGAAGTCACTGGATATCAATGAACTGTCACTGAAAGTTGCACTATGGTGGAATTTTGTCAATATTTGGACTTGATTTATGAGTTTTTGGTTGTGATACACTATATATTTTATTCATTACCTATTGAGAGTCCCATGTGTATACACTCTAATGCCCCATACACACAGTCGGATTTTCCGACGGAAAATGTGCGATCGGAGCGTGTTGTCGGACATTCCGACCGTGTGTGGGCTCCATCGGACATTTTCCATCGGATTTTCCGACACACAAAGTTTGAGAGCAGGCTATAAAATTTTCCAACAACAAAGTCCGATCGCGTCAATTCCGACCATGTGTGGCCAGTTCCGACCACAAAGTGCCACGCATGCTTATAAGAAATTCCGAGACGGAACAGCTCGGTCTGGTAAAATTAGCGTTCGGAATGGATACAGCACTTTCGTCACGCTGCAATGTTTTAAATTGTTTAATACAGCGCACTCTCTTCTTCTTTATAATGTGAGAAGAATGAAGTAGTTTTGCTGCTCATATTCACACACACTTCTCACAAACGTATTTCTTTATTATTTATCGGGATTCCCTCAATATATTTTGATTTGTCACATCTGACCAAATTTCTTTTTTGTTGTTTTATTTTTGTTTTGTATTTTTTTCAAGGCTGTTTTTTGTTTAGTTTTGTTTTGTAGCTTTTTCAAGGCTGATGTTTTTTCTGGGTTTTTTGGGGTTTTACTCCAGAATATTTTTGTGTGTTTTTTGTGTGTCAAGTTACCACAACACCATTGATATCTTGTATTATTTAATCTCAAAGAGATTGTTTGGTGTTGGTGTCCCTTGTTAATTTCACATTGTATTTTTGAAATGTACCTGCCTCCTCACAAACAAACTGTCCTTTTTGAAGGAAAACACACATAGGCAAGTATAATTGAAACAAAAATTCCTTTATTAAGGGCTCACAACCAAAGAGGGAGGCAACACTGGAGAAACAGTAGAAATTGGCGAAGCCTTTGGCCCCCAGGGCACACATCAATTCTTTTACTGCAAAATTGGTGGCCTGAGGAGTCCATATCTAAGGGAGTACAGTCTGGTCCCGAAGTCCCAGAGACCTGGAAAGCAGCAGATGACATCTGTGTCCCCAAGCTGTGGTCATATAAGAGACTGCATCTTAACTTTCTTATGGCACTAAAGGAAGATAATTATTTCGCACCAGGAAAAAGTTTGGTAGGGGGGAACTGGATTAAAAAAGAAAATGCACAATTACGAGATATAATCACAAGTGGGGAAAATGTGTTTATTTCAAGAATTAAAACTTAAAAAAGATGTGATGGAGGTCAACAAATGGCGGTACTTCCAGCTCAAGCATTCTGTAGCAGCACTTCCATACCCGATAAGAGATGGTGATGATCTTACACCATTTAAGCGACTGTGTACCATGGAAAAAGCACGTGGGAATATTTTGCGGATCTATAAAATCCTCATGGAAGTAGAGGGGCTGGAAATGCCGACATATATAAAAAAGTGGGAGGAGGAACTGGGGAAATGAGGAAAGAATCAAGAAGTTGGAAAAATCCTGAGACTTGTCCATGGCTCATCAGTCAATTTTGGAATGGTGGAAATGAATTATAAGTGCTTAACTAGGTGGTATAGAACCCCGGAGACAAAGAAGTGTTGGCGAGGGTGTAAACAAACGGTAAATATGGCCCATATATGGTGGGGTTGCCCTATGATCAGGCTATACTGGAAGGAAATATTAATATATATTAAGGAGATTACAAATATAGATATACCTGAGGAACCATGGACATGTCTATTTCATGGGGTAGATACCCCAATAAGGGAATATAAAAATTTGATGATACCCCATATGATGAACCCCATATGATGATACCCCATATGATGGAAAAGGTTTAAACTGATGAAGAATTATAGTGAGGTAAAAAGTCCCTAGAGATGGGGGGAATGAAGCGTATAAAGGGTAGGAAAATAGGAGGGGGAGTAGGGGGCTGGGAAGGGAGGGGGAATGGGGGGGTATGTCATTGGAAATAATGCTATGTTAAATAATGAATATCCCTTTGGCAGGGAAAGTGTTTTGTATATTGAGAAATATTGAAAAATAAAAAGTAAAATAAAATAAAATAAATAAATGTCATTATCGTTGCAACAGGTTCTATACATGGTACAGGTGTGCCACTTTACAGGCAGACTAAGAGGATCACCCCAAGCACTATATTTAAGGGCAGTGGCATCGCTAGGGGGTGGCTTCTGTTAGCCCCAAATCTAAGGGCACATAGCCCTGAGTCTCTTACCACAGGGGTCCCCAACCACAGGTGCCGAGTGCCGTGGGTCGGTGGGCAGCATGACAGAGCCGGAGAGCAGCATGGGAGAGCCATCCGGTGGGCAGCACGGGACAGCCAGCCAGAGAGTGGGTGGGCCGCATGACAGAGCCGGAGAGCCGTCGGGCCGGCGAGAGAGCAGAGCTATGACACCGCCTTGTTCAGCCCTCACAGTTCAGCTGCCGGCAGCAGAGAGATTACATCATCTCTCACTGCCTGCCCTCACTCTGGGACTAAGTCAAT
Organism: Aquarana catesbeiana; assembly: GCF_042186555.1. NCBI lineage: Eukaryota > Metazoa > Chordata > Amphibia > Anura > Ranidae > Aquarana > Aquarana catesbeiana. The sequence goes on along the minus strand of NC_133324.1, from coordinate 8,833,551 downwards.
GCACATGCTGCATCTGGTGGTAGGTGACACAGCAAGTGACAATCTGCATTTGGTGGCAAGGGACAATCGACCTCTGGTGGCAGGTGGCATGACATGCTGCATCTGGTGGCAGGCGATGTGACATGCTGCATCTTGTGGCAGGCAACATGGCAAGTGACAATCTGCATCTGGTGGTAGGCGACATGGCAAGTAACAATCCGCATCTGGTGGCAGGTGACAGTGGCAAGTGACAATCTGCATATGGTGGCAGGTGATGTGGCAAGTGAGATGCTGCATCTGGTGGCAAGTGACATAGCAAGGGACAATCTGCATCTGGTGACAGGCAAGGTGGCAAGGGACATGGCAAGGGACAATCCACATTTGGTGGTAGGTGACATGACAAGCTGCATCTGGTGGCAGGTGACGTGGCAAGTGACAAGCTGCATCTGGTGGTAGGCAACGTGGCAAGTGATGTGACAAGCTTCATCTTGTGTCAGGTGACGTGGCAAGTGAAAAGCTGCATCTGGTGGCAGGCAACATGGCAAGTGATGTGACAAGCTGCATCTTGTTGCAGGTGACGTGGCAAGTGAAAGTCTGCATCTTGTGGCATGTGACGGGACAAGCTGCATCTGGTGGGAGGTGACATGGCAAGTGACAAGCTGCATCTTGTGGCAAGTGACGTGACAAGCTGCATCTGGTGGCAGCAGTGGCGTAGCATGGGGGGTGCAGAGGGGGCCGTGGCCCCGGGCGCAACATTTAGGGGGGCGAAATTCTGTGCCAGTGGGTGTCACTACTGGCTGCCTCCTCCTAATTTCAATTTTCTGTGTCCCCGTGCTCTAGCGCCATGTTCAGTGTCCGGCGCCCTGTGATTGGACATATAGGGGTCATGTGTGGTGGCGGGGCTGGCCTATCCACAATCGCGGTTGCTCCTGGAGTCCTGCCTCTGCGCATGACCCCCTATATGCCCAATCACAGGGCGCCGGACAGTGAACATGGTGGCCAGAGCACAGAGGACAAAGGCAATTAAAATCGTGATCCGCCGCTGTGTTCTCCTCCTCCTCTCCTCCGGACCAAAGCAGGACAAAAAAACTGACGGTGAGTCATGTTGCTGGCCCAGGGGGGGGGATGGATGCGGTCTGGGGAGAGGAAGCAGCCGGAGAGAGAGAGTGTAGAAGAGCAGAGCCATGTAGTGTCAGTTTAGGAATACTGTAGGTAGAACAGTGTAGTGGACAGTATAGTATAGTGGTCAGTGTAGTATAGTGGACAATGTAGTGTAGTGGACAGTATAGTAGTCAGTGTAGTATAGTGGTTAGTGTAGTGTAGTGTACAGTATAGTGGACAATGTAGTGTAGTGCACTGTATAGTATAGTGGCCAGTGTAGTGTAGTGTACAGTATAGTGGTCAGTGTAGTGTACAGTATAGTGGTTAGTGTAATGTACAGTATAGTGGTCAATGTAGTGTAGTGGACAGTATAGTGGTCAATGTAGTGTAGTGGACAGTATAGTATAGTGGTTATTGTAGTGTAGTGGACAGTAAAGTGGTCAGTGTAGTGTAGTGGACAGCATAGTATAGTGGTCAGTGTAGTATAGTGGTCAGTGTAGTGTACAGTATAGTGGTCAGTGTAGTGTACAGTCTAGTGGTTAGTGTAGTTTACAGTATAGTGGTCAATGTAGTGTAGTGGACAGTATAGTGGTCAATGTGGTGTAGTGGACAGTATAGTATAGTGGTCATTGTAGTGTAGTGGACAGTACAGTATAGTGGTCAGTGTAGTGTACAGTATAGTGGTCACTGTAGTGTAGTGGACAGTTTAGTGCTCAGTGAAGTATAGTGGTCAGTGTAGTGTAGTGTACAGTATAGTGGTCAGTGTAGTGTACAGTATAGTGGTTAGTGTAGTGTACAGTATAGTGGTCAGTGTAGTGCACAGTGTAGTGTAGTGGTCAGTGTAGTGGTCAGTGTAATGTAGTGTACAGTATAGTGGTCAGTGTAGTGTAGTGGACAGTGTAGTGTAGTGGTCAGTGCAGTGTAGTGTAGTGGACAGTATAGTGGTCAGTGTAGTGGACAGTATTGTATAGTGGTCAGTGTAGCGGACAGTTTAGTGCTCAGTGTAGTATAGTGGTCAGTGTAGTGTACTGGACAGTATAGTGGTCAGTGTAATGTAGTGGACAGTATAGTGGTCAGTGTAGTGGACAGTATAGTTGTCAGTGTAGTGTAGTGAACAGTATATTGGTTAGTGGTCAGTGTAGTGTAGTGGACAGTATAGTGGTCAGTGTAGTGCAGTGGACAGTATAGTGGTTGGTGTAGTGGATAGTGTAGTGGACAGTATAGTGGTCAATGTAGTGGACAGTGTAGTATAGTGGTCAGTGTAGTGGTTAGTGTAGTGGACAGTATAGTGGTCAGTGTAGTGTAGTGGACAGTATAGTGGTTAGTGGTCAGTGTAGTGTAGTGGACAGTATTGTGGTCAGTGTAGTGTACAGTATAGTGTACAGTATAGTGGTCAGTTTAGTGGATAGTATAGTGGTCAGTGTAGTGGACAGTATAGTGGACAGTGTAGTGGATAGTCTAGTGGACAGTGTAGTGGTCAGTGTAGTGTAGTGGACAGTATAGTGGTCAGTGTAGTGGACAGTATAGTGGTCAGTGTAGTGGACAGTATAGTGGTCAGTGTAGTGGATTGTATAGTGGTTGTTGTAGTGTAGTGGACAATTTAGTGGTCAGTGTAGTGTAATGGACAGTATAGTGGTCAATGTAGTGAACAGTGTAGTATAGTGGTCAGTGTAGTGGACAGTATAGTGGTCAGTGTAGTGTAGTGGACTGTATAGTGGTCAGTGTAGTGTAGTGGACAATTTAGTGGTCAGTGTAGTGTAGTGGACAGTATAGTGGTCAATGTAGTGGACAGTGTCGTATATTGGTCAGTGTAGTGGACAGTATAGTATAGTGGTCAGTGTAGTGGTTAGTGTAGTGGACAGTATAGTGGTCAGTGTAGTGTAGTGGACAATTTAGTGGTCAGTGTAGTGTAGTGGACAGTATAGTGGACAATGTAGTGGACAGCGTCGTATATTGGTCAGTGTAGTGGACAGTATAGTGGTCAGTGGACAGTGTAGTGTAGTGATCAGTATAGGAATCGGGGTTGGTCAGTGTAGTGGTCAGTGTAGGAATCAGGTAGGTCAGTACTATTGTAGGAAGGGAAGGGACTTTGAGTACTAAATGTCCGCAGGTTAGGGGGCGCAAATTACTTGCCTTGCCCCAGGCGCTGACAACCCATGCTACGCCACTGGGTGGCAGGTGACATGGCAAGTGACAGACTGCATCTGGTGGCAGGTGACGTGGCAAGTGACAGACTGCATCTGGTGCCAGGTGACGTGGCAAGTGACAAGCTGCATCTTGTGGTAGGCAATGGTGGCAAGTGACATGCTCAGGGCTCATATTATAGTGAGTTGAACTATTTCATTTTATATTACAAAATAATAATAGAAATAATGCACTTTATTCATCCTGACACCATATCTAACATCTAACAGCCATTGCCCAAACAAATTGCCAGCGAAAACCCACATCCCCCCAGGCTTTGGCTTAATTTCCTTCTACGCAGCTGGTCCTTGGTGCCAAAAAGGTTGAGGACCACTGTCTTACTGGGTGCAGCGGTGCTGTACTCCCGCCATGACAGTCCCGGTTCTTGCTCGCCACTCACTGACATTCCAGCGGTAGTTGGTTGCTACCCTGTTTCCCCGAAAATAAGACCTAGCGTGATTGTCGGTGATGGCTGCAATATAAGCTCTACCCCCAAATAAGCCCTAGTTAAAGTCCTTGTAGGTCTTATTTTCAGGGCAGGGCTTATTTTCGGGGAAACAGGGTAGGGCTTATTTGGGGGTAGGGCTTATATTGCAGCCATCACCGACAATCACGCTAGGTCTTATTTTTGGGGAAACAGGGTAGGGCTGCCCAGTGTCTAGCAACCAACCACGTGACTCCACCCTCCGGCATTCAGGGAAGAGCAGAACTTTCCTGGCTTGCATTCCTGTCCTGGGCTGGCTGCTGCCACACCTTCTGGCTCACTGTCTCCTCAGTGATTGGTTGCTGAGCAGCTCAGGGGACCCTGATGTAAAGGGGGGTGGCTCTCTGGGGACCCTGAGGTAAGGGTGGGGCTCTCTGGGGACCCTGAAGTAATGGGGAGGTTCTTTGGGGAGCCTGATTTAGGAGGGGCTCTCTGAGGACCCTGATGTAAGAAGGGGTTGTCTGGGGACCCTGATGTTATGAGGAGGGCTCTGGGGATCCTGATGTAAGTGGGGGGCTCTCTGGAGACCCTAAAGTAAGTAGGGAGGCTTTCTGGGGACCCTGATGTAATGATAATATATAATATACAATGTAATATATATATATATATATATATATATATATATATATATATATATATATATATATATATATATATATATGGTATATATATATATATATATATGAATACATGTGCATGCCCACCCAAGCGTATGGCTTTCTTACTTACTTCACTGCTATTGGCTCTAACCCCAGATCTTTTGTAGACTTAACAATGCCCTGGACCATTTGGCTGCCCAAAGACTAGAGCACTTTTTGTGATCCGGCACTGCGTCGGCAATGCGGGTTTCATCCTTTTAGAAATGTGGGAACTTGCTGGTGGGCCCTGGCCTACATGAGTTCCATTAGACATTGTTTTTTTAATGACATTATCACTGACATATTATCAATGACATTATCACTTCTGTAATAGAAGGTGGGTCAGGAGATTTCCATTGTTTAGCAATTGCCAATCGAGTGGTGATAAGGACATGAGTTAGAATGGTGTGAGTGGTTGGTGGCCAGGAGTCAAAGCCTAAACCTAGGAGGACCATTTGCAAGGATAGGGAGATAGGAGTTGATAAGATGGAAAGAAGTCTTGTGAGGGCAGACCAGAAGGGGTTCAGTTTGGGGCAGGTCCACCAAATGTGTATAGGTGATCCAAATTGTCCACAGGTTCTCCATCAGGCATCCAATGTGGTAGGGTAAATCCTTGCCAATTCAGAAGGTGTGAGGTACTGTTGTGGAAATTTGATGAAGATGTATTTAATATGTATTGGCATAGTGTCTCCCAGTGTTAGTACTCCCGCAGCCTGCTCTAAAGAGCTGACTGGGGCAGATAGATGCTGGCTGAGATCCGTCTGGTAGTGAAAAGCTTCTTGAAGATGCAGAGAAGTGTTTGCAGAGTGGGGATATGTCCGCCATTGAAGGCTTCCTTTGTCTAGTTGAAGATGATGGCATACAGGTATAGGTAGCGGGAAATCATACACACTGTCCCTGCCTAGACACGCCCATAAGACTCCCCTAGTCATTGCTCATTGGTTGTTGTTTAACCCCTCCTGTTTGAAGGATTGCCTGTGCTTGATTTGCCAATTTGTGAAGCCACCAGGCTCTATTGTTAAATAAATAAAGATTTTCTCCCAGGCTCAGGGCAGTTGGTCGAGCTGAGGATGTAAGCACATAAGCATGTTGGTCATGGCTGTTTATTGGGGATATGCGGGAAACAGAGTGATACTAAGATGCATTATACCATTAGGCTGAAAGGGTGCTTAAAGTGCAGGAGATATGGATTACGCATGGCATATAGAAAAATCTCCAGGACAGTACCAGTTGTTGAGAATTTTTTGTAGAGTTTTCCAATGTGTGATACACCGGGAGACTTTCAGTGGTCTTTGATGGGCACTCTGCCATTGTTGTGGTGTGTAGTTACAATTTAAGAGGTTCTCCCAGTGCAGCATAGCAGATGTTTTGGTGTCAGGTGCAGGGTCAGTGAGAAGCTTATAGGTATAGGAGATGCCTTTCTGATGAGGTTGGTCAGTATAGTAGAATTTTAGGAGGTGCCAAAAGAAGAGATACCTTTTCCATGTCACACGTGACAGTGTTGAGGTACTTGAAAAGTCCTTGAAAAGTCCTTGGGTGAGATGTGATAGGTCATTTTTTAGATGCTGGAAGGGTAGGAGCGAGGACAAGTGATAGAGATCTCCAATTGTATTGATGTTAGCATGCACCCAATTCAAGATTGGGATATCAGGTGTAATTGTTTGTAGAGCGTTTAGTGGTATATTTAGTGGTATATCTTGGAAACTGCTCGCCACGTGGAGACTTCTTGCCATGTTCTGATAGTAGCATTGACAGTGTTAAGATAGCTCTACTGTTTGTGGGGGTGTAGTAATGCACTAAGAATCAATATGGGGTGAGTTGCCAAGGCCGTTGTTTCTATTTGCAGCCAAGGGTGTTGTAGATCTGACTTCCACCAAAATTTGGCTTAGTTTAGAATGATTTATTTAAAGTATGCAGAGATATTAGGAACTCCCATTCCACTGGTAGAAATTGGTGAACATAGGGTAGATCTTTTGATTCTTGGGTGCTTCCCATTTCATATAAAGGAGGTCAAAATAGCTTGTAGTTTAAGGTGTGATTGTAAGAAAGGGACAGGTAGCGTTTGAAATACATACAGTATATGAGGTAAGAGGTACAACCTAGTGAGTGCTATATGTCCAGCCCATGATGCTTGAACACTTTCAAATCCTGTGCATTTTTTTTTTTTTGTTTATAGAAATTTTGTAAAGCTTACAAAGTGAAATACCACATAGGACATTTCAAAAAAAGAAAAGAACTGTCACATTAAAATGTGAGATGTCAAAAGCATGATACACACAGATCATAAGAAATCATGTCTAGACTTCAGTTATACATATGTAGTATACCATACAAAGCAGTGTTAAATGGGTAAAACATTTAAGAATACGTAAAGTGGAGTTCCACCTAAAAGTGGAACTTCCGCTCGTCGTACTCCTCCCCCCCTCCGGTGCCACATTTGGCACCTTTTGGAGGGGAGGGGGGACAGGATACCTGTCTTTCACACCATCACCATCTTGGGGGTTCCTGCTGCTTCATTAGAATCATTGGCAGTGGGAAGCTGTCATATAAAAATGCCACTTTTTTTATGAGGCTCGGTTTCTAACAATAGGGGGCCTACCAGGCAAAAGTCTGAATGCCCGAACAGCTGAGGTTCGGTCTGAACTCAGGTTCAGATTTAACCATTAGCACATTCCTATTGGTCAGAAAATGGTAAGAATTAGGAATCACTAAGAGCCTTATTTATTGAGCAATAAACATGACTTTTACTTCTTGTGAATCAATCACTCTCATTAAAAACACCTTTAGCTCGGAAAATCACCTGCAGTGAATAGTTGTTGAATGTCAGATTCATTGCTATATACATATGCTTAAATTTTCACCAGGTTGACTCACTGCTATGCTGTGAATAGCCTTTAGGCTGGGTTCACACCATTGCCCGCATTCAATTCGCAATAGCAGGAAATTTTGACTGACTCTATGGAGCTGGTTCATATATCTCTGCAGTGGGTCCGGTGCGTTTTGCACAAAAATGCTGTACGCCTTTTGGTCTGTTTCAGGTCTGAATTCAGCCCAAAATTTTGGCTAAAATCTGACCTGAAATGGTGAGCCAGAATGCACCGGACCCTTGCTGTGAGCCGTATGCAGCTCATATGTGAACCAAGCCTCATTGTGAGCAGACCTGAATAGTATTACTTCACACACACACATTAAATGATGGCACACCTCCATCTCTCTCTCCGTGAAGAGATGGGATCATCTGGGGTTTTAGCCTGGAGGAGCCGCTATAAGGACATGACATGATTATTTATCAGAATATGTAATATTGGTGAATCAAGGACTACACTCTAATAATGAGAAAATATATAAAACATTAGTAGATAGATTTGTAAATTTTCATGAAATGATACAATGCAATTGAAGAAAAAACATATTTTCTGTATGTTGAGTTATACAGAGAACAAAGATAACAAGAGACTTACTAGTAACAAAAAGAAGTGTGTCTAGGGAAACCAGGCAGGTCATATTTCAAATTCCTCTCAATTTCACTAAAAAGGTGAGCAGAGATTAATCCTCCGATAATGACATCTCCCTTCAGGTAATATTCATATTCAAAGAATGGCTTGTGCATAGTAAGTCTACAATGCGATGCTAAGCTCCAGGTCCATACGACTCCATAGTATGTGATGGGAAGGTTGAGTATCAGCAGATAACAGACACAGAAGAGAGGAGAATATTTCATGGCTCACAGCAGATCCTCTCAGTCACCGGCAGATCTGCTTAGGAGACACAATCACCAGAACTTTATACACATCGCCTGACACCGATTTACACTACAGAACAAAGAACAGAAGAATAATAACTTCAGTCTGAAAATATGAAATCTATATCAGGCAGTGTAACTGATCTAATAAAGATGATTTATTCTTTATTTCTTATTCAGTACACTTTTAGAGATTCAGAATTGGAAGCATTAATTTACAAGATATATTTCCCAAAAAAAATATATACTGTATCATTTTTTTCTGTAAATGGTGTTTTGAACTGTGACAGTGGATTCAGGGAGAGGATCTCTTCTATCAAGGGGTTAATATGGCGCAGAATGGAGGTAGCCGAGTACATATAACTAAAAATGGTGGGGGGAAGGGGGTGGGTTGGGGGTTCCTGAGAGGGGGAACTTGATGGTGGTAGTTAATGTTTCACAACAAGTTCGGGTATTAGTCCATGTAAGGATAAAATGATGCTGAATACATGGAAGGCAACCAGTCTATAAAAGCTAGAAGAAGCTCTGGAACAAATAAAAAAGAAAGAAGGATGGCGCCCTCTAAGTGCAGCATGTATGTTAAAAATATTTATTACAATAGATAAAAACACTCACATTTGAGTTGCTAAAAACCAGCATGTAAAGTAGTTTCATCCGCATGCTCTCGGGGGATGTGGGTGTCACGGGCCAGTGGAGGGGTTCCTGGGATGTGAGTCCTGTAACCTGGGTCCTGGTAGCTGTTCCGGTGGTGCCGAGGGTCCTCAGAGCCTCCGGGCGGCCAGGATATCGGTCATGGATCCTCCGTGGAGCGCCGTGCTGACCTGCGTCTTCACTTCCGGGAGCGGGGTGAGGCGGGCGGTGCTTCGCGTTCGGAGCATGCGTGCTCCTTCATCAGGCTATGCACAGAGGATCTCTTCTCACTGTCACAATGGGGGATTGGGTTGGGGTGTGGGCAGGTGATTAGTAACATGCTACACCCTGAATGTTGGGGTAACATGTAATGTGTTACTAAAGGTCAACCTGTCTTGTTGCTGTTACACTCATTCTTCCTGAGAAGCAAATTGGTATTCCTCATTACTGCCAAACCAGTTACAGTGTCACCAGACAGTGTCCCCAGTGCCACCAGACCAGTGTATGCCAGCAACAATGTTCTTTATCACTGCTACACAAATATCAATGTCACCAGACCAGTGCAGCCAGCAACAATATTGCTGATTACCACACCACCAGTGCCATTGTTACCAGACCAGTGCAGCCAGCAACAGCCAGCAACAGTGTTCTTGATTGCCATCACACCAAATACAATACAATACAAAAATTACACCCGCCTCCCACACATGATTAAAATAAGACAGACGTCTTTGATTGGACATGGGTGGCCACCAAACCTGATGCACACAACTCACTCACTTGTCACACATACATTCAGACAGATATCTGGGATCATACATAATATATTGGCTCAAGAACAGCCGTATGCAGAGCAATACGAATAACAGTGTGCGTCGATATCCTATGGCAACAGGGCTTAAAGTCTCACAAGGAAACCAAACGTGACAAGCTATATTTAGTGTGGCTCCTAAGTATTGGAGTACAAAAGCAGCTCACCGTTAGACGTCTTGTGCTAGTGGACTCATAGTCCTCAAAAGTCCCGTACAGCCACGATATCCCCACTCGAGTGGTGTCCACACTGGAGACCCATGAACTCTTGTCTGTGAGTATTCATTCCGGTTGGAACATACGGTGTGTAGCAGGGTTCAGATCATGCTCTGAGAAAGCTTGGGATCAAGCGAAACGCGTAAGCATCCAGCCACCATGCTGCTGGTGGTTGGGACATTGGGACTTCCACCAACACCTTGAACCACCTCTAACTATCCTCATCTTTGGGATCGCTCACAGACGCAGATGCTGATGTGATCCATCCACCCTGCTGCCTTCGGGTGTGGCTCTTCATGCTGTTTTCTACACAGCTCCTAGATACAACCAATCTGGATGATCTGAACTCTGCTACACACTGTATGTTCCAACCGGAATGAATACTCACAGACAAGAGTTCCTAGGTCTCCAGTGTGGACACCACTTGAGTGGGGATATCGTGGCTGTACGGGACTTTTGAGGACTATGAGTCCACTAGCACAAGACGTCTAACGGTGAGCTGCTTTTGTACTCCAATACTTAGGAGCCACACTAAATATAGCTCGTCACGTTTGGTTTCCTTGTGAGACTTTAACCCCTGTTGCATACGGCTGTTCTTGAGCCAATATATCATGTATGATCCCATTAATGGAACTCTCGTCAATCCATAAGCACAAGGACTTTGCAGACAAATGTCTTGAAAGCAAGCCCACGGATTTATAGTGCATCATCGGTATATCTGAGTACTTCGGATGACCTTTTTCATATCTGATCCGGGTCCAAGATATCTGTCTGAATGTATGTGTGACGAGTGAGTGAGTTGTGTGTATCAGGTTTGGTGGCCACCCATGTCCCATCAAAGACGTCTGTCTTATTTTAATCATGTGTTGGAGGCGGGTGTAATTTTTGTATAAATTCAATTTTTTACTTGGGATAATCAATAAAGATAATTAACTAAAACATCAGCTTGTCCTTGTTGAAGAACTGCTGTTGGATTCTTTTCCGGTTTTTTGATCTCCTGTACTTCCTGGCCAGTGAATATTAGTGGGTCAGCCATGCACCATTAGGCTAGGCTTGCTTGGCTTATAGGAACGGGGACTGTGATGCTACACAAAGCTATATTCCCTGACCAGAGGCAGACCATTACAGTACACTGTTTTTTCTTTTCAATATTTTTATTAATTTCAGAGAAATATGGAAAAACAATAATAAATGTGGCCTGCAAGGCCCTTTATATTCCACATGACAAGATACCTATTTTTAACATTAACAGGTTTATGCTAATGGATCGAAGAGAGTTGGTAACTTATATCTCCCCTAAATAGTGCGGTTATCATCTATACAAATGACATTCTAACAACCTGAGAATATCATCTTGGACATTTTGAGACAGATAATCCTGGTCTGAGCCATGTTTTATAGTCTAAATCCAGTTCGCCCAAGACGAGGCCCCCATTCCGCCCCTATGGGTTCACACTGAAGAAGTGAGTAACTCACCGGGTATCACCACGATCCAGACTGTATCACTCCTGCTTCCTTCTCACAAAGCTAGGGAAAAAAGAACTGTAATCTTAGTTTCCATGGCTTCAGAGCATTATCTTAAGAAGTTTCAAAACGAAGTCTTAGATCCAACGCTTTTAAGCCAAGTCAATCAAAGGAAAAACTAAAAGGATAAATGCATAAACCTTGATCAAACATTTTGTATCTTGTGGTGTGCAGTTTCAATAATTAATTGCTAATGTCACTGAAGCTGTCTTCTTGAGAAGATAGTGAGAAGAGGAGGAGAGTCAGAAAAGAAGCGGGGAAAGGAGAATAGAGGGATGGAGGAAAGATCAGGACTGTCCGGGGTCTCCATTTAAATGCGTATGTGTCCCGGATAAAGGGGGACCTGAACATAAAGTGCCCAGGGTTCCCAGACCTTCTCGAAACGTGGGACTGTGTCTTGTGCTTTAAGATATTATTTGTTTCTGGGACATGATCCATGATATTTTCAGTTTGGTCGCCGAGATCGAGACCGTAGATTTCTTCTATGCGCCCGCTATTGTGATTTTAGCCCCTAGAAACATGAACACGATCAAGGACTGTATGTTTTTAGGTGTACCCTCAACCCTGTGGTTCAAAAGAGTGTACACGGGTTCCTGCGGGACCGAGACCCCCGATACTTTCTGTACTATTTGGAAGAATTTATTCCAATAGCTCCTAATATGTAGGCATGCCCACCAAATGTGGAGCATATCCCACACATGATTTCACCCTCTAAAACATAGAGGAGACGTGTCTGGAAAGATCTTGGCTAGTCTGGCAGGAACATAGTACCATCTGATGAATACATTAATACTTGCTTCCATTAGTGAAGTATTCATGATACCCTTAAAGGAGCGTCTAAAAGCTTAAAACCATTGGTCTGGTTCAAAGTGAATTTCCAAGTCTGATTCCCAAGATCGAGCATATAGAGGGGTATCTGCTTTGTCTGCCATAGAGGAATATTTCATGGAGATGCATCCCCTCTGATCCACTATACCGGAAAACCATTGCTCATATGGTGTAGATTTGGGGGTTCTGACCTGTCTGACCAGATCTTATGTAAGAAATGAGAGATCTGATTGAGTCTAAACCTTTCAGAGTGGGGCATTTCAAATTTACTAGTGAAGTATCCCAAAGATATTGGTCCTGTTGTGGTAAAGAAATGCCTGAATATTCAATCCCGGGGGGAACTCTGTATTGTGGAATAAGTGTGCTAGAGGCTTTATACTAGAGGTAAGCAATGTATGTTTATGCAACATATCCCATAGCGCTAGGGAGTGGGAGAGAGTGGGAGATAGGATAGGGGTCTTTGCTTAGGAGGTCTCCAAAGTAGGAAATCTATTGTGTGGTGTGGAACTGCTTTTCTTTCCAGAGAGAGACAAACAGGTTTCAGTCCTCTAGATAAACCATAGGAAATTGGGCTAACTGTGCTGCTTGATAGTACCACCATAGATTGGAGAGCCCCAGACCAACCTGGCTTTTCCGATGGAACAGGACCTCCGTGGAGCAATGAAGCCCTTTCTTCCCCCATACAAAACTTATGATTTTAGACTGTAAATTATAGAGTGATATTTCCTTGATCTGTATAGGGAGGGAATGAAATAGATATAATAGCCTTGGAAGCAAAGTCATCTTGGCATTAATCCTGCCCAGCCAGGACAGACCACACCTAGACCAAGTTTTTAAGTCTTCTTCGGCTTTTCGGAATATGGGGGGATAATTGGCTGTGTAAATTTTGCCTCTATTGTCCATTAATTTGATTCCTAGATAAGGCTGTTTAAGCTGATCTACTAGTCTTGGGGGGACCGATACGCTCAATGCCATTGATTTGGCTACGTTAACTTTGAGACCTGAGATGTTTCAGTGGAGCAGAGACCTGGATTTATTTCCCTCTCATCACTACCTTATGAGCTGCCCATAATGCTCCTGGGGAGACCATGTCATTGTCATTCTCTGTGAAATATTCTTTAATAGAGCTTTCAAAGATCGTGAAATGCACAGGGTTGCTCAGAAGTGCCTAATTTAGGCGCCATTTAATCGGGCCCCTAACTCCCGAGGGACGTCTAAGAGATAACGTAACTATTCAGTGGTCCGAAATGACGGTATGTCAGATTTTGGCTGAGAGGACCAATGGAATTGTGGAACATTGTAAAAAGATGTGGTCTATCCTAGCATGAGTGCTATGAGGAGCCGAGTAGCGCGTGTAATCTTTGACACGCGGGTTAATTTGCCTCCATATATCTAGCAAACCATTTTTGTGCATCAATTGTGCTATTTTAAGGCTTTGTTTTGGAGGACGCCTAGGTTTTTGAACAGTTAAATTTGATTTTTCTAAAGTGAGGTTGAAAGGAATATTTAAGTCCCCTCCCTGAATTACTGTTCCAGTAAAAAATGGTTTTAAGGTGTGTATCATTCTGCCAAAAAAAAATTCCTTGGCCCTTATTAGGAGTGTAGTATGATACAAATGTGTATAAGCCTCCATCAATCATGCCGACTACCAGAACGAAGCGTCCTTCTGGGTCTCTAAAAACCTTAGTGGGAGAAAAGTTAATATGTTTGGAGAAGCAAATGGCTACTCCTTTTGTTTTATTTTTGACATTTGCCAAATAGGATTGTGGGAAACTCCCATGGATGAATGAGGGAGTGTATGAGGCTGGGAATTGAGTCTCTTGTAAGAGAACCACCTTAGCTTTTAAGTTGTTGTACAGTTGGAATGATTTTCTACGTTTAACAAGTGAGTTAAGTCCTTGTACATTATGTGATATCAGTCATGGATCAGAGGGGAGGCAAGCTCTAAAAGTGGCAAAAATCTCACCACAAGAAGGTATGTTCTCCGGTAGTGCAATGTCTCTACAAAGTTTCCGATGTCCCGTTCCAGTGGATGGAAAATGGTGGAGATCTCAGAAGTCCTGGTAAATAAAGTTGAGTGTCAAAAGAAAAGACCAGCAGATAGAGGAGGAGAGAAAGAGAAGTATGAAGTGTAGACATTGGTGAGCAAAATATAAAAAAAAAAAAACATAGGGGCCGAGAAGGGACCAGCCATTTCCTGCCCCATACTCGTAACACAAGAAGATTTCCCCCCGGTTAGGGAGAAACAATCTGACCCCGAGGGGAAACTCTCGGTGTCAGAGGGAGGTGCATTGCAATCGCTCCGGATACCCCACCTTTTACAAATTAGGTACAATTGCTAATAGTCAGAGTCACGAGTAAGCTACTAAAACCACAGTTTGTCCCCTGTGGAGACCGCCATATCCCTCCCTGCCAACGACGAGCCACCCCACATGATAGAAAAAAAGCACATGGGGTCACCAGTCGTCGACCAAGTAGGACACAAGGGAAGCCGCAAGAGGACAACACTCACATTTGCATGAATGACACATAAACAACCCGTGTGCCTCCTATTTTAGAGAGACAGACCTGTATGTAAAAGCCACTTCTGAGACTCTAGGGAATAAAACTAAATCCCACTATGGTAAGATGAAGGGGGAAGAAAAAAGGAAAAGAAAATTTGGATTGTTTACCTAAACACAAAAAATGCAGAACAACCTCAAAATAAAAAAAAGAAAACTATAAACTGTCAATCATGACAAATGGCAGATCCTCATAGGTTGCTGCACCCTGAAAGGGGTCCCTAGGGTGTCTGGAACCCTTGTCATGTCAACCAGGGTGCTAGGAAAAGTGGTAAGTCATGAGATTAAGTCATGAGGATAAGCCCCCCTATATGGCCAGTTTCAAATAGAATTGAATGTAGAAACAAGGCCTGATGTTCCATCGTCAGTATCATGGGGGGTGAGAGTCCCTCGACTGATTTGGTTGCTGCTTCTGCCAAACTGGAATTAGTGGACTCAGTGGAGAAGGACGTTTGGAAGATGAGGCTCCTCTGTCGGACAGTGGTAGTTGTAACTCCTGGGAGATCAGACCCAACTTTAGGAGCAGACATTTGCCTTCCAGTAAAGATGAGAAGGAATGGGCTTTATTCCGATATGAGAAGTTCAGACACAGTGGGAAGGACCATCTAAGTAATATCCTTCTGGGCCAGGACCTGTAGCAGAGGCTTGAGAGATTGGCGTTTTTGAACTGTGAATGGGTAAAGATCTGCGAAGATCTGAAAGGGGTGCCCCATGATCACATACCTTCAGAATTGCGAGACAATTTCATTACCTCCTCTTTCACGGCGTAGAAATGTGGCTTTACTATAATACCTCGAGGGAGGCCATCAGAGCGTGGGGGTTGTAAGGCTCTGTGCACCCTGCCAAGCTCCAATCGATGGTCTGGGATGTCAGGGATCAAAGCCTTAATGAATTTACGGACTGCTGGCTGCACCTTTTTCACCAATTCAGGAGACCACGAATTCTGAAATTTTAACATCTGGATCTATTTTTCAGGTCATCAATTTTTGATAGGGCCATTTCCTGTCGCATCATGGCAGCATACACATTGGGTTGTGACTCCGCCTCCACAACCTGATAGGACCACATAGCTATAAATTAATGAGTAGGCACCCGCCCCAGTATTCTCTTATTTTTCCTCACCTGTCAGGACTGCAACGGATCAGCACCCCCTTACCGCTTCGCCCCAGCCAGGTTCTAGCCTCTCCTGGGTGGAAGTCCTTCCTGTACAGCCTCTAAACGAGCTAAATGGAAGGAGCCCCACTCTGCTGATCTCAGGGGCACCCTCTTTCTCATTTGTCTGCCTGACCATGATATAAGCCTTAAACAGGCTTGATGTGTAGCAGCCCATATAAAGCCTTAAATAGGCTTGCTGGAGGAATGGCCTCGGAAGTCTCAGTTTGGCCTCAGAAAATAAGCCTTAAATAGGCTTAGTTGTGTGCAGCGGTCTCCCCCCTCCTCCACTCTTCCTACCTGCTGGGCTCTGTTGTCCTCCAAACTATCCTCCATGGTCACCGAGCGTCCTCGGCGTTCTCGCGCATGTGCAGTGCGTTGTCTCAGGGCACACCTCTGCTTTTACTAGATTCTAAAATGGCGCCGAGTGTCTTGTGGCGCTACTGCGCATGCGCGAACGCTCTGCGCTAATGGCGGCAGTTTTAAAAAGCCCCAGCATCAGTTTTTCATTGCTACTGCTGGATGACTGGCCTGAGACAGTTTTTTCTCTCTGAAAATGCTCTACAAAGGTAGGTGTCTTGTCTTTTTGTCCAGCTGTCCTCTAAACCTTATTTCTTTCTGCATATCTCAATCCTACTGTCTCTGCAGGTTTCCAAACCACTCTTCCACTATGGATACCGCTGCCCCAGTAGATCACCGCCAGCCTAATAGGTAAAGGGGGGGAGACAAGGGTTAGTAGTGAAGATCGAAAAAGAGAGCACTACTAATGCTACCTAAATTGGTCAGCCCTATCAGGTCCTCAGGAACGTCTGCTTCAAGACAGAGAGAGACCTCGCATAGAAGAAGTCGCTCCAGACACAGACGGAGCCGTTCCTATCACAGGAGAAGACGCTCGAGAGCGAGTCGCAGAAGGAGCCGGTCTAGATCATATTCTAGACACGGTCGATCCCGCCATAGAAGATCTCCTTCGCGCAGACTCCGGTCTCCTGCACGCCACTCCCGTCCCTCCGGGAATGCCTGCTGGATTTGTGGTGCGCGGCTCTCCCGGATAAACTGGCCTGTCAAAAATGTCTAGAGGAGGCCACAAAAGAAAGAATCTTGGATACCGGAGAATCTGCTGGAATCTCAGCTCCGCAGGCCTTGATGGCGGATGCAGATTTTTCTACCAGTGCCTCTCCAGCCCGGGCCAGCACATCAAGGGAGCAAGACTCTCTGTCCGATAATGAGCGTCTGGAGGTATCGGCCGGATTTGACTTCTCTCTAATAGAGCCATTTGTCAAGTCGGTCAAAGAGGCAATAGGATGGGAGGACCCCCTGGAAGTTCAACCAAAACAAAGAAAATGTTTCCCTTACCTTAAGAAGGATCCAGAGGCCTTTCCGTTTATAGACGAACTGGATGACCTGATTAAGTAGGAATGGCAAAGACCAGAGAAGAAATCTAGTCTGAATAACAGACTTATTAAGCTATATCCGCTCAAGGAGCCTAAAGTGACCCCCCTGGTGTCCCCTTCGGTGGTAGATGCATCTTTGATGCGCCTAGCCAGGCACGTTACACTCCCGTTAGAGGACGCTGTAACATTCAGGGACGTGCTCGATAGGAAGATCGACACGGACCTCAAGAGGGCTTACCTGTCGGCAGGAGGCGCCTGCAGGCCTGCAATAGCACTTGCAGCAGTAGGAAGAGCCATCTCAAGCTGGTCTGCAAGCACCGAGAAGCTCGTATTGGAGGGTGCAGACCAGGAAAAAATAGTTAAGGCTTTGCAAGAACTAAGCTTGGCGGGCGACTTTGTGGCAGAGACCTCTGTCGATACCATTAGGTCTGCATTGAAATCTATGCTGGCTTCGGTAACGGCCAGAAGAGCATTATGGCTGAAACCCTGGAAGGCGGATCCAGCCTCCAAATCCAATTAGTGTCGCTTCCCGTTTGACGGAGAGAATCTCTTCGGGACGAAATTGAACTCAGCCATCTCTAAGGTGACTGGCGGCAAGTCTGGGCTCATCCCCTCAGATAGAAGGCCCAAAAAACAGAGACCTCCTGTCAGGTCCCTCACTTACCAGACAGGTGAGTCCGCTTGGGCAGAGGGTAGGCTCCCTTAGATATCCGACTCGGGGCCCCTGATAGAGCAGACAGGAAGCTCGCGAGTACAGAGTGGTATGAGGGCCTGGTATATGGATCCTCGAGAAAGGTGGTCTTTCAAGCAGCAAGTAGAACTCAGGAACGCTGGAACTGATGCTGAGCAGGAGCTTACTAGGCTGGTCACACACAGGCAGAGGTCGGCAACGGGCTGGCAACAGAGGTACAAAAGGAGCAGGCAGAAGCGGGGTCAAACAAGCCGGGGTTCAGGCAGCAGTCAGGGAGGTCCAAAAGGCAAGCCCCCAGAAACACGCGCCCCAGCATGCACAGGAACACGCGCACCAACGCGCCCCGGCGCGCACCGGCGCCCAACCAGGTAACCTCTCTGACAGTGCCCCCTCCTCAAGGGCAGACTCCGGATGCCCAGCTGGGCCATCTTCGAGGCATGAGAAGCTTTAAATGACTGTAGGAGTTCCCTGGCATGCAAGTTGCTTTCTGGTTCCCCAAGAATTGTCTTCGGGCCCATAGCCCTTCCACTTTACGAGGTATTGGACTTGGTTGCATCTTCTTCTGCAATCTAAAATTGCCTCCACCTCGAACTCCTCTTCGCCGTTAACTAGGATAGGCTTGATTGGGCCGATACTATGGCCAACAAAGGAATTGGGGGTGACCGGCTTCAAAAGGGACACATGGAAGACTGGATGTATCCTCAGGGCGTTAGGTAGATCAAGTTCATATGCCACATTGTTAATTTTTCTTTTAACCAGAAAAGGACCCAAGTATTTAGGGCCTAGTTTTCTGAACGGACAGGCCAACTTTAAGTTAGTAGTAGATAACCAGACGGAGTTGCCAGGTTCCAGGACTAGTTCTCCGCGTCTCTTCCTGTCAAACATTCTTTTGTAATCTTCCTGAGCTTTGGCCATGGTATTCTGCAGTAATTTGTTGTTTATTGAGAAAAAGTCCAAGGTTTCAGATACTGCAGGGACGGAGCACTCGGGTATAGACCCAGGCAAGAAGGATGGATGGAAGCCATAATTAGCATAGAATGGTGACTGATTGGTAGCTGAGTGCAGTGAATTATTGTAGGAGAACTCTGCGATGGGAAGCAGGGAAGCCCAGTCGTCCTGGGAGAACGCAGAGAAACAGCGGAGGTATTGCACCAAGGTCTGATTCGTCCTTTCGATTTGTCCATTTGACTGGGGGTGATAGGCCGAAGAAAATGACAATTCAATCTCTAAGGAGCTACAGAGGGCTTTCCAAAATCTGGAGGTAAATTGGACGCCTCTGTCAGAAACTTTGTTGGTTGGTACACCATGCAATCTGATAATTTCTTTGATAAAGATGGTAGCGGTTTCCATAGCCGAGGGGGTGCCCTTCATGGGGAGGAAGTGGGCCATTTTAGACAGCCTGTCTACCACAAGGAAGATGGAAGAGAAACCTTCTGATGGGGGGAGTTCAACAATGAAATCCATTGAAATCATGGCCCACGGCCTCTCTGGGACCGGTAAAGGTTTCAACAGACCCCATGCCCTTGCCCGGCTATTCTTGCTTCTGGCACAGGTATTACAGGACTCAACATATTCCTTGCAATCCTTAACAAGGTGAGGCCACCAGAAGGTACGTTGTACTAGATCGTTTGTCTTCCTGTGCGCCAAAGTGACCGGCCAATTTGTGATCATGGCACAAGTTTAACACCCGTACTTTTAGTTCCTCAGGGACCACAATTTTGTTTTTGTACCAGAACAGCCCGTCTTTGGTACAAGCTTCAGCAGGTGATGTCATTCCCATAGAGGACCGTCTGATCTGGGAGATTAGATCTTCTTGCAACATCAGGAAATTCCCAGAAGGGAGGATGGTGTCTGGAGGCAGGGTCTTCTCTGAATCAAGGAACATGCGGGAGAGAGCGTCGGATTTGACATTCTTGGATCCGGGTCTGTAGGTGATGTGGAATATGAATCGGGAAAAAAAAAGTGCCCATCTGGCTTGCCGGGGTTTTAGTCTCTTAGCCGTCCTTAGATATTCCAAATTTTTATGGTCTGTGTAGACCAAAATGGGGTGAGCTGCACCCTGCAGGAGATAACGCCATTCTTCTAAAGCTGCCTTAATGGCTAGAAGTTCCCGATCTCCCACGTCGTAGTTCCTTTCGGAAGAAGAAAGTTTACGTGAAAAGAATCCCACAGGGTACAGGAGTGCTTTAGCACCTTGTCTTTGTGAGAGCACGGCTCCTACCGCAACTTCGGAAGCATCCACTTCTAATACGAAGGGTAAGGCTGGATTGGGATGTTTGAGGATAGTGGCTGAAGTAAACAGAGCCTTGAGTTTTTCAAAGGCCACTTGCGCCTTAGGGGTCCAGCAGAACCGGGTTCCCTGTCTGCTGAGTTCAGTAATGGGAGTTATTATCGAAGAGAATCCTTTAATGAACTTTCTATAAAAATTGGCGAAGCCAATAAAGCACTGTACTCCTTTTTTGTCTACAGGTGCAGGCCAATCCAAGATAGCAGATACTTTTTGCGGGTCCATCTTGATACCATCGGGAGAGATAACCAGGCCTAGGAACTGAATGGATTGGAGCTCAAACTCACATTTTTCGAGTTTGGCATAAAGCCCATGTTGTCTGAGTCTGGTAAGTACGATTCGCACGTGTTTGCGATGGTCAGTCAGGGAAGCAGAGAAAACCAGGATATCATCCAGATAGACGATGACGTATAGGTCCAGGAAGTCACGAAAGACATCATTGATGAAGTGCTGGAAGGTGGCTGGTGCGTTACACAGGCCAAAGGGCATGACGAGGTACTCGACAAAGGTTCGGTCAATGAAACCGCTGCATGCTCCCGAATCAATAATGACCGGTACTGGGATGTTCCTTCCAGGTAGCTGTAATATAACAGAAAGTGTTAAATGGTTACCGAATCTGGGTGAGACAGGTGCACACAAAGAAGAGGACGGCAGGCACTTACGTCTCTTGTTGGGGCATGCCCTTACAAAGTGTCCAGATTCTCTGCAATACAGGCACAGATTGAGTGCTCGTCTGCGCTTCTTCTCCTCTGGGGTCAAAGAGGGACGGAGCAGTCCTAGCTGCATGGGCTCTGGAGCTTCCTGGGCCGGAAAAGATGAGACAGGAGAAGCTTGGTTCGGGGCACTAGGAACCCTGGGCAACATCCAAGTGGGACGTGGGTGGCCAACGGACCTCTCAGAACGTCTCTCTCTAAGACGGCGGTCAATCTGAATTGACAGGTTTATGAGCCCATCCAGCGTCTGAGGTATCCCCACACGTGCCAATTCATCTTTAAGGGGGTCGGACAACCCCAGCCGGTATTGGTGAGGCAAGGCCGCGTCATTCCACTCTGTATCAGAGCTCCAACATCTAAACTCTACAGCGTAATCTTCGGCCACTCTGCGGCCTTGTTGTAGAGAGTGCAAGGTGGCTTCTGCAGTGGCTGTTAGTTGGGGGTCCTCGTATAGATGAGAAATTGCTATGAAGAGGTCATCCAAGGAATCCAGAGATCCGGATATTTGCTCCAGCAGATGGTGGGCCCAGGTCTGGGGCTCGCCAGTCAGAAGTGATATAACGGACCCCACCTTAGTGGCTTCCAAAGAAAACGTACAGGGTTGCAAGGCAAAATAAAGTTCACATGCGTTGCGGAATGCCCGGAACTTGCAACGCTCTCCAGAGAACTTTTCAGGTGTAGGCACCCTGGGATCCGGTGGGAGCATTACTACAGAGGGTGCTGCGGAAGGGTTAGCAGGTGCTGCTCCCTGAGGAGATGCTGAGAGGGCCTGGACCTGTCCTTCCAGTCTTGTATAGCCTTCCTGTAGGCTTTTAACCTCTTGGGTGAGGCCCGCTAGGTGCCTGCAAAGTTCATCCATGGGGGAGGCCCCCTGCCCGGACTCAGTCATGGCTGCCTGATACTGTCAGGTCCCTCACTTACCAGGCAGGTGAGTCCGCTTGGGCAGAGGGTAGGCTCCCTTACGTATCCGACTCGGGGCCCCTGATACAGCAGACAGGAAGCCCGCGAGTACGGAGTGGTATGAGGGCCTGGTATATGGATCCTGGAGAAAGGTGGTCTTTCAAGCAGCAGGTAGAACTCTGGAACGCTGGAACTGATGCTGAGCAGGAGCTTACTAGGCTGGTCACACACAGGCAGAGGTCGGCAACGGGCTGTCAACAGAGGTACAAAAGGAGTAGGCAGAAGCGGGGTCAAACAAGCCGGGGTCGGGTTCAGGCAGCAGTCAGGGAGGTCCAAAAGGCAAGCCAGGTCGTAACAGGTCAAAACTTCAGAGATACGGAACACAGAGAGGATCACCGAACTTAGGCACAGAGCTGTTAATCAGGCAGCACCGAACAGGGATTGAGGCAGACCTAAATGCAGACCTCGTGCGCGCGCCAGTTCGCCCATGGGCCCGCGCACCCACACACGCCCCGAGCGCGCCCCCGAACACCGGCGTGCACGCCAGCACTACCAGGCATGCCCGCAGTAACGCCCATAGGCGAACGCGCGTACGCGTGCGCACCCGGACGCCACCCTGCATGGCCGGCCAGACCAGACACGCCGGTGCCCCCAGGAACACGCGCCCCAGCACGCACAGGAACACGTGCACCAATGCGCCCGGCGCGCACCGGCGCCCAACCAGGTAACCTCTCTGACACCTCCTCCCTTTAAGGGAAACCTTCCGGATAGGTATAGAAATGCGAAAGCGTACAGACCGGGGAAAGAGTACCGAAGGAGCTGGAAGAATCCTCAGTCATCCTTTATGAAGTTCCAAAAGCCCAAGACCCCCGCTTCCAGTGACCAGAAGCCCTTTTGAAGGTGCGCCCATCCAGCCAGTGGTAGTGGAAGCAAGACTCTCCAGATTCAAGCTGGTCTGGGCGGAGACCATAAAGGATACCTGGACTCTGGCCACCATCAGTTTCGGCCACAGGTGGTCCTTCAAAAATCGACCCCCAAGGGATCAATTTTGTCCAACCCGCATTCCTCCATCTCGGGAAAGAAGGTTGTCACTACTGAATTATGTTCAGGATCTTCTCCAAAAGCTGGCAATAGTAAAGGTCCCACCAGCACAAAGAGGCAGGGAATTCTATTCTCCACTATTCCTCGTCAAGAAAAAATCAGGGGATCTTCGTCCAGTTCTAGATTTAAAGAACCTCAACAGATCCATCCGGGTGGAGTCATTCAGGATGGAAAGCTTGCAGTCTATCCTCCAGGCCATAAATCTGGAAGACTGGATGCTTTCCATAGATCTCCAGGACGCCTACCTGCATATTCCAATCCATGCGGCATTCCAGAGATTCCTGCGATTCTCGGTGGGTCATGGGCACTTTCAGTTTCAAAGTCTTCCCTTCAGGATCTCGACAGCCCCCAGAACATTCACAAAGGTCCTATTACCAGCAATAGCCTCCTTAAGAGAGAAAGGTCTAATGCCGCGTACACACGGTCGGACTTTCCGGCATACTTGGTCCGGCGGACCAGAGTGTGCCGGACAATCCGCCCGTGTGTAGGCACCGGCGGACTTTTCCGGCGGACTTTTTCCCAAAAGCCCGCCGGACCTAGATTTGAAGAAAGTTCTAAATCTTTCCGCCGGACTCAGTTTCGGGTGGAAAGTCCGCTCGTGTGTGTGCTGGTCCGACGGAAAGCCCGCTCGTGTGTATGCTGGTCCGACGGACCAGATACAACACGAGGGCAGGGTATTGCATCTCACGCTCGCTGCAATAGGAAAAACACATTTTCCTATTGCGGCGAGCGCGGGGCATACCAGGCCCTTAGGTCTGGTATGGATTATAAAGGGAAGCCCCTACGCCGAAAAAAACGGCGTGGGGTCCCCCCTAAAATCCATACCAGACCCCGATCCGAGCACGCAGCCTGGCCGGTCAGGAAAGGGGGTGGGGACGAGCGAGCGCCCCCCCCCTCCTGAACCGTACCAGGCCGCATGCCCTCAACATGGGGGTGGGTGCTTTGGGGGAGGGGGGCGCCCTGCGCCCCCCCCCCCAAAGCACCTTGTCCCCATGTTGATGAGGACAAGGGCCTCTTCCCGACAACCCTGGCCGTTGGTTGTCGGGGTCTGCGGGCGGGGGCTTATCGGAATCTGGGAGCCCCCTTTAATAAGGGGGCCCCCAGATCCCGGCCCCCCACCCTATGTAAATGAGTATGGGGTACATGGTACCCCTACCCATTTACCTAGGAAAAAAGTGTAAGTAATAAAACACACTACACAGGTTTTTAAAATATTTTATTAAACAGCTCCGGGGGGGGGGAATCTTCCTCCGGCTTCGGGGGTCTTCTTCCGGCTTCGGGGGTCCCTCCGCTTCATCTTCTCCCGGCGTCCGGTTGGTTCTTCTCCCGGTGTTCCAGTTCTTCGGCCGGCTCCTCTGCTGTCTTCAGGTAGCTCTCTTGCCAGCAGAGGTCCGGACTTCTGGGCTTCTGGGCTTCTTCTCTTCTCTTCTCCAGATGTTGACACGACGCTCTCTCCGGCTGGACTGCTCTCCGAGGGCTGCGTTGTGACTTATATAGGCGGAGACCCCGCCCCCTTTTGATGTCACAGTCCCTGGGCATGCTGGGACTGTGACGTTTTAGGGGGCGTGGTCAACATCACCCAGTGACCACGCCCCCTAAAACGTCACAGTCCCAGCATGCCCAGGGACTGTGACATCAAAAGGGGGCGGGGTCTCCACCTATATAAGTCACAACGCAGCCCTCGGAGAGCAGTCCAGCAGGAGAGAGCGTCGTGTCAACATCTGGGGAAGAGAAGCCCAGAAGCCCAGAAGTCCGGACCTCTGCTGGCAAGAGAGCTACTTGAAGACAGCAGAGGAGCCGGCCGAAGAACAGGAACACCGGGAGAAGAGAGCGGAGAAGAACCAACCGGACGCCGGGAGAAGATGAAGCGGAGGGACCCCCGAAGCCGGAAGAAGACCCCCGAAGCCGGAGGAAGATCCCCCCCCCGGAGCTGTTTAATAAAATATTTTAAAAACCTGTGTAGTGTGTTTTATTACTTACACTTTTTTCCTAGGTAAATTGGTAGGGGTACCATGTACCCCATACTCATTTACATAGGGTGGGGGGCCGGGATCTGGGGGCCCCCTTATTAAAGGGGGCTCCCAGATTCCGATAAGCCCCCCGCCCGCAGACCCCGACAACCAACGGCCAGGGTTGTCGGGAAGAGGCCCTTGTCCTCATCAACATGGGGACAAGGTGCTTTGGGGGGGGGCGCAGGGCGCTCCCCTCCCCCAAAGCACCCACCCCCATGTTGAGGGCATGCGGCCTGGTACGGTTCAGGAGGGGGGGGCGCTCGCTCGTCCCCACCCCCTTTCCTGACCGGCCAGGCTGCGTGCTCGGATCGGGGTCTGGTATGGATTTTAGGGGGACCCCACGCCGTTTTTTCGGCGTAGCGGGGTTCCCCTTTATAATCCATACCAGACCTAAGGGCCTGGTATGCCCCGCGACGGGGCTAGTAAGGTGTCAATCTCGCCGATAAAAGCGGCAAGATTGACATCCTTTTCTAGTCCCGTCGCACCTGAGTCACGTTCAAAATGAACGGACTTGTCCGTGTGTGGGCAAGTCCGTTCATTCTGAAAGTCCGCCGGAACTCCGGCGAAAGTCCGTCGGAAAGACGGGCGGACTTAGCCCGCCGGAAAGTCCCGGCGTGTGTGGGCAAGTCCGTCCGTTTTAAAGTCCGGCGCACCTGACGGACAAAGTCCGTCGGAAAGTGTGCCGGACCAAGTAGGATAGAAAGTCCGCTCGTGTGTACGCGGCATAAGGGTTCACCACTACCTGGACGACATCCTCCTCCTCTCAAACAGCCGGGAATCACTCGTGCAACATCGCGAGATCCTAGTCTCCACTCTAAAAAGTTTGGGATGGATAATAAACTGGGGAAAAAGCAACACCCAGCCTACCCAAAGGATGGTCTTCCTAGGGGCCGAAATGGACACCCGAGCAAATACAGTGGAGCTGCCACGGGAAAAAATGTCTCTACTAATTCAGAAAGTAAAGAAATCAATCCCGGCTCCGTTCTTACCAGCCAGAGCATGCCTCAGCCTTCTGGGTTCCCTATCAGCAACCATTCCAATGGTCCAGTGGGCGCAATGGAACACCAGACTCCTTCAAGCCTCCTTCTTGCGCCAGTGGGATAGCTTGTCCATGTCCCAGCTAAATTACATCTCAGAGGAAGCCAGTCTATCTCTGCAGTGGTGGACACACCCCTACAATCTCAGGAGATGCAAACAGATAGTCACCCCCCATCAGGAAGTAGTGACTTCGGATGCCAGTCTGGAGGGATGGGGGGCACACTACCTACATTATGCGGCTCAGGGCCGCTGGCATTTCAAAACCAAGGACTTGGTCTCGAATGTTCTAGAGATGAAGGCAGCCTTCCAGGCCCTTTTGGCATTCAGCACCTTTCTGAGAGGGAAACAAGTTCTCATAAAGATGGACAACCAAGTGGCAGTAGCCTACATCAACAGGCAGGGGGGTACCAGGAGCGTCTCCATGATGCAGGAGGTCGGCCCGGTGATGCGGTGGGCCCAACTGAACCTTCTGGATCTGAGGGCGCCTTATATTCCAGGCGTCCAGAATCTACTAGCGGATTCACTCAGCAGAACATTCATTTCCAACGAGTGGTCTCTGAGCTCCCAAGCATTTGCCCTCATATCCCAGACATGGGGTCGTCCGGACATAGACCTCGCAGCAACGCCAGTGAACACAAAGTGTCAGAGATTTTTGTTGAGGATTCCCTTTCCCTCAGCGGAGGGAACGGACTGTCTCCAACACCCCTGGAACTTCCACCTAGGATACATTTTTCCACCAACTCCTCTTATAGCCAAGTTTCTTCTGAGGCTCAAGCATTCAGCAGCCCTAGTGCTGGCTGTGATTCCCTTCTGGCCGCAGAGGCCTTGGTTCACTACCCTCCTACAGCTGAACACAGTGTATTCACTTCCACTCCCCGCGTCGGCAGATTTACTGACCCAGGGCCAGCTACTCCACCCGAACCCGGAGAGATTACACCTAACGGCCTGGAGGCTGAAAGGTCTAGATTTCTAAGCCAAGGCTGCTCTCAGAAGGTAGTCGATACCCTGCTCCAGGCTAGAAAGTCTACCACGAATAGTACCTACGGAAGGATTTGGGAAAAGTTCACTTCCTTTGCTCAGGAACAAGGTTGGGACTCTTCTTCCCCATCAGTAGCGCAAGTGCTCGAGTTCCTCCAGTCAGGCCTGGACAAAGGTCTTGGGTCCATCACCCTAAAAGTACAAGTATCTGCCATCTCTGCCTTGACAGGAGTTAAGTGGGCCCTCAATCCACTGGTGGTTCAATTCCAAAGGGCCTGTCTAAAACTAAGGCCTCCTAGAAAGCCTTCATTTCCGACATGGGATCTCTCAACCGTCCTGGAAGTCTTATCCAGAGAACCATTCTTCCCACTTGAAGACATCTCCCTTTGGGACCTGACACTAAAGGTCTAATTTCTAATCGCTATTACATCAGCGAAGAGAGTCTCAGAAATGCAAGCCTTGCTAGTCAAAGAGCCGTATCTGATGATCTACCCGGACAGGCTAACCCTAAAGCCTTCGGATCGATTTATCCCAAAAGTCTCCTCTTTATTTCACTTTAACCAGGAGATTGACCTCCCGGCCCTCGTCACGGATCAGGGCGCTCCTCACCCACTGGATGTCAGGGGTAACGTTTTGCAGTACCTCTCAATAACCAAGCCGTTCAGAAAGTCTGAAAACCTTCTAATCATCCCACACGGGTTTAGAAAAGGCCAAGCCAAGACAATCATCCTGAGAGCAACCTGTGGAGCCCTTGGATCGCTGGTATCAGAGAGAAGCATCCCAGTCAGTGCTGCAGGAGAGGGAATTTCGGCTCTGTGTCCCCTGCTACAAGACAACATCAGGTAGGACATTTTTGAAACAAATCTCTATGTACTTGAAGCGTACAACTACCTGTTGCAAGTGTATAAGAAAGTAGAGTCAAGGGGCACAGAGTGGAGCAAAGAGGCTTAAGAAACCACACAAGAAAAGTGGAAGGGGGGAGAAGTTGAACATGAAAGGGCGCACCACTAAAGCTGCAGAAGCAAAAAAACCTAGAGACAGTTTGAATACAAGTACCATCCAAAAATATATGACAGAAACGCAAGCCAGAAGCCCAGGTATGGAAAATAAACAACAAAGTACACAAGATAAAAAGAAAGACCCCAATAAAAATAAGGGAGCGACTGGAAATAACTCCAGATCAGCAGCCTCACCAGAGCCTGAAATAGAAAATAATATAGAAGCAAACATGGAAGTTTTTCCCACAAAAACAGAGATCCAGGACATGTTTATTAAATTAGAGAATGTGCTGAAGGCAGAGATTCTGAATGTTAGAGAAGACCTGGGACATTTACTAAAAGGAGTGGAAAATGTGGAGGATTTAACGGAGCAGCATGTAACAGCGATTGAGGATTTGAAGAAGCAGGTCAAAAACTTGAAATCGGATCACAGGGAAATGCTCCTTAAACTCGAAGAGCAGGAGAACCAAAACAGAAGGCAAAATCTTAGAATCAGAGCCATCCCAGAACAGGGAGGGGAAGATCTGTTCTCTGTAATGAGGGAAATTTTTAACCCTGTATTGGGAAGAAACAAGGAGGAGGAGCTCAAGATAGAGCGTGTTCATAGAATAAGAAAGCCTGCAAGCGCCAGAGAAGACTCTCCCAGGGATATGATTGTGAGGTTTCATCATTATGAAGAAAAGGGAAGGATCTGGAAAAATCTGAGAGGAGTCCAGTCACTGAAATATAACAACAAAGACATTCAAATTTTCACAGACTTGTCAGCCAGAACCCTCGCAAGGAGAAGACAATTAAAACCATTGTTAGACACTCTAAGGGATGCTAATTTGAAATATAGTTGGGGCCATCCATTTTCACTATTGGTGATAAGAGAGGGGAGGAGCTTCAGATTAAAACAGATGGAAGACTTACAGGACTTCTGCGCAAATTTAAATATTAGAGTTCCACAGGACATGGAGGGAAGGTCCTTTTGAGGGGGGTGGGAATGGGGGGTGGTGGGGGGGAGGGGGAGGTTACAAGGTAACAAGGTCAAGATGTGATTCATAGATAGGGTATATCCAATATGAAATGTTTTTTTTTCTTTTTTTTTCCTTCTCCGCCCTCAACTCCATGTGAGGTGGGGGGAGGGAGTCCTCTGAGCCCCACGGCGGGAGTAACACCCTGCACACGAGGGGTCGCTGGCGTGAAGGCAACATGGGAGACACCACGATCCCAAGGACGGGGAATGGCGGGGGGTGGGGGGGGTTGTGGCGGGGAGGTGGGGGTGAGGGGGGAGGAGGGGGAGGGGGGGCAACCACAGACTCAGGGTACAGTTTGAGAGATTTAATTTATGTGTTCCTTCTTATCTATTTCCTTGCTTCCCCAGAAATGGGATACAGCTTAGGGGTGTTCATTTTTCCTCTCTGTCTGATTTACCTAGGTTTTTTTTTTTTCTTAATCTTCATATTTCTTGGTGTAAAAGTGGAGGACCCTCTCAGAATAAAGTAAAAGGTTTCCTAAGGGACAGGAGGGCAGATGTAAGGTTGAGTGGTAATGGAAATTAGATGTCTATCATATAATGTGAAGGGCCTTAATTCACCGGGGAAAAGGTGGAAAATGGATCATGAATTACAGAGATTGGATATAGATATAGCTTTCCTGCAGGAAACACATCTAGTGCATGAGGAGGGTATTAAGTTATCATCAAAAGGTCTCCCAGTATGGATATATGGTGATTCCCCATCCAAAAGGGCAAAGGGAGTGGCCATCGGATTCTCAAGACGGATAAAATTTAATTTGTTAGATAAGAGAGTGGACCCAGAAGGGCGATTTCTGTTTGTGAAAGTGAAAATGAATGAAAAAATGTATACACTGGCAAACATATATTGCCCAAACAGAGATCCGATGGGGTACCTTGCCCGAACCCTGACTGGATTGGAGGAATTCAAAGAAGGGGAGGTGATTTTAGCAGGCGACCTAAATTTTTGCCTAGATCCAGCCTTGGATAGGTCAGCTGACTCCCAATGGGAAGATAAAAGGGCATGTGCCAGAATCAGGAAGAAATTACAAGTCCAGCAGTTGATTGACGTGTGGAGAGTGTTGCATCCCAAGGAGAGGGACTATACATTCTACTCACAGGTGCATGCGACCTATTCAAGGCTGGATTATTTTTTAGTTGATCATAGTTTATTGGACTCTGTGACAGGAACAAAGATTGAGGTTCAGACCTTTTCAGATCATGCACCAGTAGTTATGACATTATTGCTTAAGGGCCTTCAAAAGATCCCATACACCTGGCGGCTGAATGAATTCCTCTTAAACAAAAAGCAGGTTGTTGAAAGGGTTCAAAGAGTGATCGAGGGCTTTTTCCACACTAATGAAGCCAAGGAGGTCCCGGCGACAATTGTTTGGGAAACCTTTAAGGCCTACATTAGAGGGATAATAATCTCAATTGGTACAGGGGAGAAGAGGGAAAAAGTCAGAAAGCAAGAGGAATTGATAGAACAAATATACAAAATGGAACACACTCATAAAACTAGCAAGGAAGAGAGTAGAGAGGTACTAAGGGAACTAACAATAAAAAGGGATGAGCTGAGAGATTTACTAGAAACAGAAGCCCTCAAAAGAAAATATAAAAACAGTAGGGATTTCCATATAAAGGGAAATAAAATAGGGAAACACCTAGCTGAAACCATTAGGAAGAAAAGACTGGAGAACTACATAGAGAAGGTAAAGAGCAAAAAGGGGGAAATGAGATACTCAACAAGAGAAATAGCGGAGGAATTTCGAAGCTACTTTTCCTCCCTTTATGCAGTGGAACAAAAAGAAAAACAGGAGGGGAAAAAGGAACAAATGGTAAGTGAATTTCTAAAAGAAGCTGCCCTGCCCACCTTGTCACAAATAGACTCATTGGAGTTGGAAAGGCCAATATCGGAAGAGGAGGTCTTTAGAGCCTTGAAGCAATCCCCAGGGGGCAAGAGCCCTGGGCCAGATGGCTTCACGACAAATTTTTATAAAAAATTTAAGGTACTCCAAGGCTATGCCAGATGTGGAACGGCCTTGGAGACCAGGAAATGTGTGGGGATGCCCTGTTGGCAGCGGTGACATTGATTCCTAAGGAAGGGAGAGACCGCACCCTATGTTCAAGTTACCGGACGATCGCGTTATTAAATGAAGATACCAAACTATATGCGAAAGTATTGGCTCTCCGATTGAGGGAGAAAATGCCCGACCTGGTTAATCCGGACCAGGTGGGATTTGTTCCCGGGAGAGAGGGAAGGGACAATGGGGTGCGGTCTCTCCTTGTACTGGAGGCACTTAAAGCAGGCAGATCCCCAGGGCTACTCCTGTCGATCGACGCTGAGAAGGCGTTCGACAGGGTAGACTGGGGATTTATGTTTAGCACACTGGAGGAAATGGGAATCGGGCCAGCAATGTTAAGAAGAATAAAAATTCTATACAACCACCCTGCGGCCTTTGTAAGAGTGAACAACATGCCCTCCACCAGTTTTATTATGCAGAATGGCACCAGACAGGGCTTTCCGTTGTCCCCACTCCTTTTTGTCCTGGCCTTGGAGCCACTCCTTAACATAATTAGAAAACACCCTGACATTAGTGGATGTGAAGTAGGGGAGGAAGAACACAAGCTAGCGGCATTTGCCGACGATATCCTATTTTATATTTCAAAGCCCAGAATATCAATCCCTAATATGCCAGCTATAATGAGGAGGTATAGTGCAATATCAAACTTCAAAATTAATATAGAAAAATCTGAAGCTTTAAAGATTAACATAAACAAACTGGAAGCCAATAGGTTAGCCGAGGTCTTCCATTTTCCATGGAGGGACAATATTAAGTACTTAGGAGTGAGACTGACGGGTTCCAGGGGGGACCTGTATAAGATAAACTATATACCCCTCCTAAATGAAATAAAAACTGAAATAAAAAGAATAACTCATGGCCCTGCCTCCTGGATGGGGCGAATAAACATCGTAAAAATGGTGCTAGCACCTAAAGTATTGTATAGAATGCAGATGCTCCCTATCCCAGTTCCTCGAGAATTTTTTAGGGTCCTGTCAGAGATTATAAACAGGTACGTTTGGGGTCACAAGAAACCGAGAATTGCGCACGGGGTGTTATGTAGAGAGAAAACACGTGGGGGGTTAGCTCTCCCCGATTTTAGAAACTATTATAGAGCCATTGTAATAGCACGGGCACTGGAGTGGGGTAAAAGTAGCAATACAAAAAGATGGGTGAACTTAGAAATAGGGTTAAGTAAGGGATGCTTGAACCAGATGATCTGGAACCCACCGCAGTATAGGAATTTAGGTAAAGAAACACATTATATTACACATTACACACTTAAAGTTTGGGATCAGATTCACCAATTAAATAAGTGGGGCTATAATTCACCATTAATTTATTTAAAAAATAACCCGTTTTTTCCCCCAGGAATGGGAGCAATAGGAGGGAATTGGATTCTTGAGAAGGAAACACAAATAAGACATATAATAAGTAGGGGGAAATTAAAATCACTGGAAGAATTAAAAGCACTAAGGGAGAGATTATTAATAAATGGGTGGAGGCACAGTCAATTAAAACACTTTATTGGTAGCCTCCCAGGCCCCTTAAGGGAGGAGGCGAACTACAGGGGATTAGAGAAAATGGCACTTAGAGAAGAATTAAAAGGGACGGTTTCGAAGGTATATAAAATTCTGACGAGTAGGGGCGGACAGGATACGCCCCCGTTCATCAGAAAATGGGAGGAGGATCTGGGATCACTATGTGATGGGGAAATGGAAAAACGCATTTTGGAGGCCACGCATACGACAGCAGTAGATATGAAATCAAGGGAAAGCAACTATAAATGTATAGCCCGGTGGTATATGACCCCGGCTAGAGTGAGTAAATTCTCCCCAGATAAATCCCCCAGCTGTTGGAGAGAGTGCGGAGGCCTGGGTACAATGGCGCATATATGGTGGGATTGCCCCAAAATCAAAGCTTACTGGCAGGAAGTGACAGGGCTGATAGAAGGGATAATAGGGAAAAATATTAAAAGGGACCCCTGGACCTGCCTGTTTCATGGTCAGGAGGGAGGGAAGAGGGGATACAATTCCTCTCTGACACCAATCCTACTTAATGCAGCTACAAATGTTATCCCAAAGAAATGGCAAGAAACAGAACCCCCAAAGATTAAAGATTGGATCACAAAAGTAGATGAAATCTATAGATTAGAGAATATTGAGAGGAAAGAACCCCTAGACGGGAGTCAAGAGAGAGAGCAAGGGAAATGGAATCCTTGGGGGACTTTCAAAAAAACAGAGAAATATGTGGAGGTAGTGTCAAGATAGTTTTGGGGGAGTGGGGCAGGGATATTAAGGACCAGTGGAGAGGACGTGAGTCTGTGGAGGGTGGGGGGAGTGGGGGGGGGGTTGGGGGGGTGGGAGGGGGTTTTAGGGGGAGAGGTAACCCCGGAAGGCGGTTAGGGGGGATATGAAGAGATGTCATAATGAAAAATAGTAAGACCCTCTCTGCTGGAGGGGTGTTCCTTTTTTGTATTCATGTGTATGTAAGATATTTTTTACTTTGAAAAATAAATAAAGATTTATAAAAAAAAGAAAAGGCCAAGCGGCATCTGCCCGTACCATCGCCTCATGGCTGTTGAAAATTATGAAGAAGGAGGGAGGTGCATGGGCGGAGCCTAGCGGAGCAGACATGCATTGTTAGAGCTCTGCACCGCTGAGGAGAGAAGAGAAGGACAAAGCGGAGCCTGCAGGCTCAAAAGGTATCCATTTGAACCTTTTTGCCCCAGGGAACAAACTGTGAAAGTTTGGGCAGGAAATATGATACTGGGAGGAAGCTGTGGCAGAAATAAAAATCACCTCACAAAGAGCTCACAGGCACTCCTTGCAACTAAAGCAGCTCCAGTCACCTCACAATATACAGCATTAGGGCGCTCTCACAGACAGAAAATGTCACAGCAAGACTCTCCATTTGAGTCAGATACAGAACAAATCCTCTCACAAACTTCTCCACAAGCCTCCTCAGCATCCCCAGTAATATTATTACAATTTGAAAAGATGCTTCATAAGGCTTTAAAACAAACCTCAGACCAAATAACAAACAGCCTAACCAAAGAAATAAGAGAGCTGGGAAACCCAAGAAAATATAACAGAATTGGAACAATTAAAAGAAGAGAATTTAATACTTCAAACTAAGCTCGAAGATTACGAAAATAGAGCCAGACGTTCAAACTTGCGCATAAGGGGAATACCTGAAACTGTGACAGACCTGCAATCTACTATTACTGCTCTATTACAAGAACTAAAGCCAGATATCCCTATTGAACGTTTAGAACTGGACAGAGTACACAGAGCCCTCACAGCCAAAAAGAAAGATGGACCCCCACTTGATATAATCACAAAATTTCATTATTACAGAACGAAAGAACAAATACTAATTGCTGCAAGAGAAAAAAAGGAACTTAATTTTCAAGGACACAATTATCAAATTTTTGCTGACCTATTCCAACTTACTATTACTAAAAGACGATCCATGAAACCCCAACTAATGGAACTGCAACGCCACAACATTATGTATCAATGGGGCTTCCCCTTTTCAGTCAGATTTAACTACCAAGGTACAATTTACAGAAGCAGATCAGCAGATGAACTACAACAAACCCTTTTAAAATTAAATCTGACAGAACCCACAAGCAGCAACTCTCCCACACGCAGAAGAATGGCATCATCTTCACCTTCAGGCAACACCCAGAAAATTTCAGAACAAAATGGGAATCATCATTCTCACAAAAGAGGCCGTTATGCCACATCATCCATGGACCAAAAAGATTCAATGGACTGACATCCTAATTCCTGATATCTCTTCATTTATTATACTAAGAGATGGTTCTCTATAAAAAACCTGTATTTATAACTGAATGTAACTGCATTCTGATAGTCACACACTGTGTGGGATCATGTTACATTCCAGTTATATTTCTTATTACTTCTGATTCATATAGCCTTAGAATATATAAGTGAAATAAGGAAAATCTTGTTCAGTTATATATTTTCAGGTAATAACAATAGATTTATTACTTTTTAGGACAAATATGTTCAATAATCCAGAAGTAATGGAAGCTTTTTCTTTCTTTTCTTAAAACAAATATATTATTACCTAACTAGTTCCTAGAACTATGTTTTTGTTTATTCTAATCTGAAGCAATACAACCTCAATTTTATGAGTTAAAATATCTAAACAGTTACATATGAATAAAATATGTAATTGTTTACTCTAAAAGGGTTAAAATCCCAAAATAATTCAAACTATCTTCATCAATACCAAAGTTATTAACAGTACCTTTCTAACTGAATTATTTAGCCTAGGGCAAGACTAACCATATACAACCACCCTGGAATAAATAATTTCAACAAAAACCATATTCTGCACTCCAATTAATGAAACATCATTTTGATGTCTTTTGACATAGCACTTCTCTCCTGTAAGCGGAAGATCCGTGTACCCCCATTAGCCCTCCTCATTCTCCCAACCATATTATGTGGGAGTGTGACGAAGGCACTTATTCCCCTGAGAGAGATATTTATTCTCTTTCACGGGTAAATTGTGATTACTTGCAAAAAATAATTTATACAATGTATCATCTAATCTCATATGTTTTTTGTTTACTCTTTATTCCAGAATTCACTGGTTTCTTTTCTATCTTTTCATCTCTTCAGTCCACACAGGTTGATCTGCGCAGTCAGCTCTGCATAACAAAAAGTAAGTCAAAACTATTTGATCTGTTGCCATGGCACCACTGAATATACTTTCCCTGAATGTTCAGGGAATAAATGTCCCTCAAAAAAGGACCAAAGCCTTCCGTACTTTCCATAACAAGAAGGCTCACATAGTATGCCTCCAAGAAACACACTTCACCAAAGATTCCACTCCAAAATATATTTCTCCTTTTTATCAACAAATTTACACGGCTTCTGCCTGTACCAAACAAAGGGGTACTCTAATTGCATTTCACCGATCCACACCATTCACCTTATCATCAGAAATTAAAGACCCAGAAGGTAGATACCTGATACTCATGGGTTATATAATGGATACAGCAATCACTGTGATTTCCTACTACGCTCCTAACAAACAACCTACACCATTCCTCTCACATATATTACAAGTGATTAATACACACAAAATAGGAACAGTGATAATGTGCGGGGATTCGAACCAGGTCCTCCTCCCATTTCTAGATAAATCACCTTTTACACCATCCAAAATAACCTCTAGATTACCTTTTTCTCAACTTCTTTCCAAATACAATCTGGTAGATTCGTGGAGAGAAAGTAACCCAATGAAAAAGAAATTTACTTATTTCTCGCACCCTCATCAAACCTTCACCAGAATAGATCATATTTTTCTAACAATAGGAATGATACCAGAAATTATTGCATCAGATATAATTCCGATTCCGTGGTCTGACCATAATGCAGTATACACTACTATAGCCTCAGCCATACCAAAAGCGCATGACCCAACGTGGTACTTACCGGACATAATGCTCAAACACCCACTACATCAGATGGCCATTGAACAAGCTTTAAAGGAATACATATCAATTAATAATACAACAGACATTTCCCCAATAACACTGTGGGAAGCTCATAAGCCTGTCTTGCGTGGTACAATACAAAGACAAATGTCACTATTTAAACGGGAACGCAAAAATCTAGCAAAAAAACTAGAACTCAATTTTAATGCAGCCTACATATCATTTCAAGATAATCCATCTCAGAGTACAAAATCTCATCTGGAAAAATCTAGATTGGAATACGATCTATTTCTCACTGAGTCAGTTGATAAATCCCTCAAACGCTCCAAACACAATTTCTACATGAATACAAACAAACCAGGTACATATTTAAATTCAACTAACAAATCTTTCAAACCAATACGTTTGAAATTATCAAAAAATGTTTATACTTGTAATCCAGTTAAAATAGTCCATAAATTTCACTCACATCTCGCAACTTTATACAAGACAAACAATGAATTTAATCCTACAGAGGCTGAATCCTTCTTCTCAAAAATAACCTTACCTGAGTTGTCTCAGAATCAAAAAAGCAGTTTGGATGAGCCTATAACTATAGATGAAGTTGCTAACGCCATAAAAGACCTAAAACTTAACAAAAGACCAGGCCCAGACGGCTACTCGGCTTTATACTATAAAACATTCTCAGAAATACTCTCTCCCATTCTCACTGAAACTTTTAACAAACTTCTAGAAGGACATTCTTTTTGGCAAGAAACACTAATGGCAATTGTTTGTATGATCCCAAAACCCCTTTCTGATGATACTTCCTGTGTGAATTATCGGCCTATCTCTCTGTTAAACCTTGATATTAAATTATTAGCAAAAATAATAGCAAAACGCCTCAATAGCATTATAGGAAAATTAATACATAGAGATCAAGTAGGCTTCATGCCAAATAGACAGGCAGGCGATAATATACGCAGGGCAGTGTTATTGGCACATATTGCTAAAAAACGGAAAATCCCTTTATGTTTTCTATCTCTCGATATTAAGAGGGCATTTGACACAGTATCCTGGCAATATATGCAATATTCATTACAAAAATGGGGTTTTGGACCCCACTTTTTAACATGGATCAAAGCATTATATAATAAACCCAAAGCCTATATAAAATATGCTGGATACAAATCTGATGCCTTTAATATCGAAAGAGGTACCCGACAGGGTTGCCCATTATCTCCCTTATTATTTGCCCTTATACTCGAACCCATGGCCCAATACATCAGAACAAACCAAACTATAACTGGCATTGAAGTAGGAGGTATTACACACAAATTATGTATATTTGCAGACGATATATTACTTTTTCTATCATCACCACAGGTCTCTGGTCCTAACTTAATACCAGCTCTTGATGGATTTGCAGCCCTATCCGGCCTTATGATTAATCCTAAGAAATGCCTAGTGCTTAATATTTCACTCACAAACATGGAATTGATCCCGGCTAGGGCTGCACTCCCATTCACATGGGCAGAAAAATCAATCCCATATCTTGGAATTCATTTAACAGCATCTCATTCTGATTTATTCTCAACCAATTATCCTCCTGTATTAAGACAGATCACAAATCTAATAAAACAATGGTCGCAACTTCCTTTATCCTGGATAGGGAAGATTAATGCAATCAAAATGACTATTCTACCCAAATTGCTTTATCTATTCAGAGTCCTCCCTATTCCAATTCCTTCCTATTTTTTGAGAATAGTACAATAAAGAGCAACTTCGTTTATATGGGGCTCTTCTAAACCACGTATACCTATACACACACTACATCTTCCCAAAAATAAAGGAGGCCTGGGATACCCTAATTTTACTAACTACTACAGAGCAGCACATTTGGCCAGTCTGTCCAAATACCATGCAAAACAGGAAATCCCATTATGGGTATTTATAGAGGCTTCAGAAAATGACCCTCTATTAATATCAAACTTGTTATGGCTTGATCCTAAAGACAGCTTTAAAATTCATAATCCCATAACTAAACACTTCTTATCTCTCTGGGATAAACTAAAAACCAAATATCAGTTACAATCTCCACACAATCCTCTCCTTTCTTTTATCAGAAATCCGGCCTTTTATCCGGCATGGATCTACCCAAATTCTTTTAAAGCTTGGACAACATCAGGCATTCAGACACTAAATGACTTCATGACATCTAAATCATTCCTTTCATTCCCATCGCTTAGAGAAAAATATGATCTACCAAACTCTGAGATATTTAGATATCTCCAAATCAAAAATTTCTATACACCATTCCTAAAGGGGGATACACCATTATCCCAATTATCCATTTTTGAATCAATCTGTACAAAAGATCCATTTGCTAAAGTTACAATTTCATTACTTTATAATCAATTATATGGAGTAGTAAATCTTAATAGACCCTCTTATGTTCAGAGGTGGGAGGAGGACCTGGGACAAACTTTAGAAGACACGGACTGGTCTAACATATGGCTCATAGCTAAGTCATCTTCACCCAACATCTTAGCACTGGAGACAAATTATAAAGTCCTAACTCGCTGGTACCTTGTACCTGCTAGAGTGGCAAAATATTCACCTAATACCTC
The DNA here is from genome assembly GCF_042186555.1 of Aquarana catesbeiana. Classification (NCBI taxonomy): domain Eukaryota; kingdom Metazoa; phylum Chordata; class Amphibia; order Anura; family Ranidae; genus Aquarana; species Aquarana catesbeiana. Next base: position 8,794,445 of record NC_133324.1, on the reverse strand, counting down.
AGCTCTTTGTTTTCGAGGATGCCCAGAAATAGGCACATATTTACATATATGGTGGACATGCCCAGTAATCCAAACCTTCTGGAAGGAAGTCTTCCTGATTGCATCTAAAATATTTAAAAAAATAATACAACCAGATCCATATATAACTTTACTTAATCTAAAACCGGAATGGTTAACACTCTCTCAATTCAAACTTATGATCCAACTAATAACGGCTGCAAAACAAACAGTGGCCAAGGCATGGAAATCTCCTACATTGGTACTAGCAGAAACAATTCACAGAATGAATAATACAATGTCCCATGCTAAGATGGTAGCCATCGATCAAAATCAAATTCCAAAATTTGAAAAACTTTGGCATCCTTGGATAAAACAACAGTTCCTGTCAAATTTCAATGACTCTGTCCTGTTGCCATGGTAACAGATTAAATGACTTACAGAGACACCCATTCTAAGGCTTCAAAGAGAACTAAAAAGAATAATAAACTGACGAGCGGGACAACCTTGTGGACCATACCTCTGCCTTTCTACCCTTTTTCTTCTTTCTCTTTCCTTTTCTCCACCTTACGATTAAAGCTCATTATCAGAATTTATTTGACCTATATACACTTTACCTGTAAACAATATGTATAGTAGGTATAAATCATTTAAATACCTACAAAAGTAACTAAGGAAATGATATATATCTTTAATTTAGGTTTACGTGAACCCAAGGTTTAATATTTGAAATTTCATGATATTTACCTATATAAACCCTACTGTAAAACAATGAGCTTACTTTATAGATCCTTGTAAACTTACTTTATGTATCTTTATAATATTGTATACTCAATAAACTTCTTTTGACAAGGAAAATTATCAAGAAGGCCTACTCCTTGAGCACCTTGCAGATTCCAGAAGGCTTAAGAGCACATTCTACCAGGGCAATGGCTACTTCATGGGCAGCTTACTGTAGGGTCTCAGCAGAAACCATTTGTAGAGCGGCCACCTGGTCCTCCAGAAACACCTTCATATCCCATTATAAAGTGGATGCTGCATGCTTATCAGCAGTAGAATTCGGGAGGGCCGTTATACAGGCCAACTCTTCTGTTTCTTGTCAATAAATTTACTTTGCATTCCCACCCAGTCTGGCGAGTTACTCCCCAATGTGTATGCTGCCATGATGCGACAGGAAAACGGAAAATTGTATACTCACCTTTCCGTAATTTTCCTTTCCTGTCGCATCTTCATGGCAGCATACAATCGCCCACCCTTCTGAGGTGACTTATATATACAGAGAATACTGGGGCGGGTGCCTACTCATTAATTTATAGCTTTGTGGTCCTATCAGGTTGTGGAGGCGGAGTCACAACCCAATGTGTATGCTGCCATGAAGATGCGACAGGAAAGGAAAATTACGGAAAGGTGAGTATACAATTTTCTGTTTTCTAGTTGATCCTGAAGGTCAGAGATTGTAGCAGAGATCTGGTTTATTCTGGCGACCACCTGGTCTGCTCTTTTTTTCTATCCATGCTCCTTTTTGTTGAAGGTCTGCATGTATTGTGGCGGTGATCTGTGCAGCCGTTTGGGCTAGACCCCTGGAGAGCATATTGGAGAAGGCTGACATCATTGATGAAAAGTCATTCGGGGTGTGGGGGTAGTCATGCTCATCCTGCTCCCAGGTCCCTGGGGTGGCTAAAAGATTCCCCATAGGAGTGATATTTGGGCCTCCCACTGATCTCCCTATCAGAGATTCAGTGGATGCTGGGGAAGGAGCCGGTTGTTAAGAGGTACTCACTGTGCCCTTTTTTTGAGCAGACTAGGGGACTCCCATTGTCCTGGTTGGCTATCGAGTCCTCTGGCTCTGAGGCTGAGCCTCGTGTGACTGCGACCGCCATCTTGGATTGCCACGCTGCTGTGTTTAGCTGCGCGGAGAGATCCCTCCTTGCTGTGCCCGCAGACATCGGGTGATTCCGGGGAGTGTGCCCACTCGAGTGGCTTATCGCGGGGCTGCTGTGTGGGCTCTAATGACTGTGGTGGGGGTTAGATGACCGAAGCGCTGCTGAGCTCCTAGGCTAGTCGGCCACCTTGGTCACCTCTGCGCATGCGCCTAGTACACTGTTTTTAAAACAATTGATTGATTTTGTGATACACAAGATACAATGCACAGTACATAATCAGTCCAAACACAGAAAAAGTCTCACATATGTGGTATCCCCATACCTTTAAGGAATAGCAGAATCTGTTTTGGGGTTCAGTTTTCAGTATATCCATGCTTTGTGTGAAAAATATCTTAAAAACTTTGTGTAAAGAAAAAACTTGTGGCACAAAAGGGAGTCTTCAAAAGGCTCATCTACTAGACCCAAATGAGTCACCAACAAAAGACACTTAGAGGATACCTTCAGGTGTTTGCTTGTAGAGATGTAATGTGTAATATATTCCCCTAGAAAGCTCCTTGGTACTCCTTGGATTTTGGTCCTATCTATCTGACTAGGCTGTGAAAAAGTCTCACACGTGGTATTTTCATTTTTCCAGTAGCAGAATGTGTTTTGGGGTGTCATTTAATTATGTCCATGCTGTGTGTTAAAAATATCTTATTAACCACTTCAGCCCCAGAAGAATTTACCCCCTTCCTGACCAGAGCACTTTTTGCGATTCTGCACTGCGTCGCTTTAACTGACAATTGCGCGGTCGTGCAACGTTGCACCCAAACAAAATTCATGTCCTTTTTTTCCTGCAAATAGAGATTTCTCTTGGTGGTATTTGATCACCTCTGCGGTTTTTATTTTTTTATTTATTTGTGTCTATAAAATTGGGGATAGATTTATGGCATTTTTATTATAATTTTTTTTATTAGTAATGACAATGATCTGCAATTTTTATCATGACTGCGACATTATGGCAGACACATCGGACACTTTTGGCACTATTTTGGGACCATTGTCATTTATACAGCGATCAGTGCTATAAAAATGCACTGATTACTGTGTAAATGACACTGGCAGGGAAGGGGGTTAACACTAGGGTGCGATCAAGGGGTTAAGTGTGTCCTAGGGAGTGATTCTAACTGTGGGGGGATGGGCTCACTACAACATGACAGAGATAACTGACCCCAATGGGAGGGAGCAGTAGATCTGCCATGTTGCTAGGCAGAACAGGGAAATGCCTTGTTTACATAGGCATCTCCCTGTTCTGGCGCTCCGTGACACATTCACGGGCCAGCATCGAGTTTGCCGCTCCCGCGGGCACGGTCACATAGCACGTGGCATGCATGCGCCCACTATGTTGTGATTTAAAGGTGACATACAGGTATGTCCCTTTGCGGAGCTGTGCCATTCTGCTGACGTATATCCTTGTGCAGCGGTCAGCAGCGGTTAATTGACAACTGTGTGTAAAAAAATACATTTTCATGTTCTTTCTGCATTTTCTCATTCAGAGGAAATTCCTCACATTACTGATTAACCGGCAGCTGAGCAGTATAGGGCACTGAAAGAAAAGAGCTGCTAGTAACTAGCAGAAGCCCAGCCCTGACACAATGTTGGCATCAGGGGCTTGATAGCTGCTGCTAATCCAGGATTGATTCATTTTGACAAACGTCAGCCAGGCAATGGAGTCTGTGGACAGACACACTCTTTTTATCTGTCACAAAAACTCTGGCAGCACTGAATGCCTGTTTGGAAAGCACACGGGATGCATGGCAGCCCAGCAGCCCAGCAGCTCAATTGCATACTGACCAAGTTCTGGCCATTGGTCTATTCTCATGACCCAGATACCCAGTGGATCATCTACTGGAAAGTTCTCCTTGTCTGTTTTCGCCCCTAGATAATCTTCTACCATATGATGCAGATGCTGGCAATGGGATCTTGAAGCTGACAGCCCTGGGATCTGAGGATAAAAAAAATTGAAATGCATCGCTAAGTCGGCCCAACAACATCCCGACAACATGATGCTGCCACCACCATGTTTTACGGTGGGGATGGTGTGTTCATGGTGATGTTCAGTGTTAGTTTTACGCCACACATAGCGTTTTGTTTTTAGATCCAAAATTCCACTTTTGGTCTCATCTGACCAGAGCACCTTCTTCCACATGTTTGCTGTGTCCCCCACATGGCTTCTCGCAAACTGCAAATGGGACTTCTTATGGCTTTCTTTCAACAATGTCTTTCTTCTTGCCACTCTTCCATAAAGGCCAGATTTGTGGAGTGCACGACTAATAGTTGTCCTGTGGAGAGATTCTCCCACCTGAGCTGTGGATCTCTGCAGCTCCTCCATAGTTACCCTGGACCTATTGGCTGCTTCTCTGATGAATGCTCTTCTTCCCCAGCCTGTCAGTTTAGGTGGACTCCATGTCTTGGTAGGTTTGCAGTTGTGCCATACTCTTTTCATTTTCGGATGATGGATTGAACAGTGCTCCAAGATAAGTACAAAGTTTGGAATATTTTTTTATAACCTAACCCTGCTTTATACTTCTCAACAACTTTGTCTCTGACCTGTCTGGTGTGTTCCTTGGCCTTTATGGCAGCACATTGATGTTTTTAAAAACCTTGTACTGCAAGATTTAGATGAACTAAAGATCAAGAAAGTCAATGACCCAATACATATTAAAAAAGGCATAAAATCTCTGGTTGCTAGAAAAGATTTAGTAATCAGACCAGCGGACAAAGGTGGTGGAGTCATGCTTCAAACCAAAGAAAAGTATCAAGAAGAAATTAAATGACAACTTCAAGACTCCACCACATATATTAAATTACTAGGAAATCCAACAATGCAATGTAAAAAAGCACTAGAGCAGGTTGTACACCTGGGAGTGAAGAAAGACATATTGAACCCCAAGGAAGCCAGATATCTTGTCCCAGACTCATGTAGAATTCCAGTGATCTACACCATTCCCCAAAATACATACGGACAGAGAAAACCCACCAGGGAGACCCATTGTCAATGGGATTAACTCATTGACATCAAGAATGGGTCAGTATATCGACAGTTTTATTCAACCTGCCATACAACTTACTACGTCCTACCTTAAGGACACAAAGCATGTTTTACAGCTTTTGGAATCACCACCAGTCTTAGAAGGAAGAACATTACTAGCAACAGCAGATGTCTCATCCTTGTACACAATTATTAAACCTCACCAAGCATGCAAAGCCACGGGTTTTGAGAAAGTATAGTAATCTAAAATGCATGCAGAGGAAGTTCCTTATAAAATGCATTGAGTTTTCTTTGAAAAATAATTATTTTTGGCATGACCAGGCATACTACAAGCAGGCCACCGGAATCGCTATGGGAGCCAAATTTGCCCCGAGTGTTGCCAATGCTTTTATGGCCCAATAGGAGGAAGAGGCTGTCTACCCTGTGAACTAGGACTATATAAAAAGGTTCATTGATGATATATTAATAGTATGGAATGGAAGTAAAGAATCGCTGGCAAAATCCCTTTGTAAATTAAATCAAAATGATAGGAATATAACACTTACCTGGAAAATTGAAGAGAAAGAGATACAGTTCTTGGATCTGGAGATAAGGATTGAAGGTGACAGACTCATCACAAGAACACACTTTAAAGATGTAACAAGAACAGCTACTTACCAATTACAAGCTGCCACTACAAACCCTGGTTGTCCAAAATTCCGAAAGGGCAGCTAGTAGGGATTAGGCATAATTGTACGAAAGACTCAAATTATAGAACCCAGGCTGAATTTATTGGCAAGAGGTTCATGAGCAAGGGATACACTCAAAAATTTGTAGATAAGCAAATTGAATTGGTACAATCTATGGATAGACGGCAAATGATCCATGGAGAAAGCTCAATCCCTCCCGGAAGCACCAGCTCTAGTGCTGGGTTATAATGTCAAATATAAGGATATAAAAAAAATATTCAAGAAACATTGGCACATTCTGAAAGGAGATAAACATCTACAAAGCATTTTACCTGATAAACCGGTCATTGTATACAAATGGGCCACCACATTACGAGACTTAATTGTGAAAAATGTAGTTGACCCTCCCTTAAAGAATCAATTTTCATTTTTTTGTGGAAAAGGTTTTTTTCCTTGCAAGTATTCTTTTGCTTGTCAGCATTCAAAAAAATTTCAAGGAAAAAGGAAAGAATTCCAAGCTACCAGTACAGGTCATATGTATCCAATTAAGGATTTTATTAGCTGCCACACAGAGGGGGTGGTTTATGTTCTACAATGTTTGTGTAAATTGCAATATGTAGGGAGAACTAAAAGGGCTCTGAAAGTTAGAGTTAAAGAACCTGTCAAAATTATAATTAAAGGATTCCCAGAACATAGTGTATCGAGGCATTTTGCTGCAGTCCATAAAATTGATCCAGCAGAACTCACTTTTTGGGGTATAGAGAGATATAATAAATCATGGAGAGGTGACCACAAAGTCAGAACCATCAGTCAAAAAGAATCTAAGTGGATTTATAGAATGAAAACATTGGTACCTTATGGGTTAAACATTGACTTTGACTTGAACTGTTTTATAAGAGATTATTAATCTATTATTGTGAACCTCATATTTAATTTCCGGTGTGCAGTATATAGTTACATAGTTACATAGTAGGCGAGGTTGAAAAAAGACACAAGTCCATCAAGTCCAACCTATGTGTGATTATGTGTCAGTATTACATTGTATATCCCTGTATGTTGCGGTCATTTAGGTGCTTATCTAATAGTTTCTTGAAACTATCGATGCCCCCCGCTGAGACCACTGCCTGTGGAAGGAAATTCCACATCCTTGCCGCTCTTACAGTAAAGAACCCTCTACATAGTTTAAGGTTAAACCTCTTTTCTTCTAATTTTAATGAGTGGCCACGAGTCTTGTTAAACTCTCTTCTGCGAAAAAGTTTTATTTCTATTGTGGGATCACCAGTACGGTATTTGTATATTGAAATCATATCCCCTCTCAAGCGTCTCTTCTCCAGAGAGAATAAGTTCAGTGCTTGCAACCTTTCCTCATAACTAAGATCCTCCAGACCCTTTATTAGCTTTGTTGCCCTTCTTTGTACTCGCTCCATTTCCAGTACGTCCTTCCTGAGGACTGGTGCCCAGAACTGGACAGCATACTCCAGGTGCGGCCGGACCAGAGTCTTGTAGAGTGGGAGAATTATCGTTTTATCTCTGGAGTTGATCCCCTTTTTAATGCATGCCAATATTCTGTTTGCTTTGTTAGCAGCAGCTTGGCATTGCATGCCATTGCTGAGCCTATCATCTACTAGGACCCCCAGGTCCTTTTCCATCCTGGATTCCCCCAGAGGTTCTCCCCCCAGTGTATAGATTGCATTCATATTTTTGCCACCCAAATGCATTATTTTAGATTTTTCTACATTGAACCTCATTTGCCATGTAGTTGCCCACCCCATTAATTTGTTCAGATCTTTTTGCAAGGTTTCCACATCCTGCGGAGAAGTTATTGCCCTGCTTAGCTTAGTATCGTCTGCAAATACAGAGATTGAACTGTTTACCCCATCCTCCAGGTCGTTTATGAACAAATTAAATAGGATTGGTCCCAGCACAGAACCCTGGGGAACCCCACTACCCACCCCTGACCATTCCGAGTACTCCCCATTTAGCACCACCCTCTGAACTCGCCCTTGTAGCCAGTTTTCAATCCATGTACTCACCCTATGGTCCATGCCAACGGACCCTATTTTGTACAGTAAACGTTTATGGGGAACTGAGCCAAATGCTTTTGTAAAATCCAGATACACCACGTCTACGGGCCTTCCTTTATCTAGATGGCAACTCACCTCCTCATAGAAGGTTAGTAGATTGGTTTGGCAAGAACAATTCTCCATGAATCCATGCTGATTACTGCTAATGATACCGTTCTCATTACTAAAATCTTGTATATAGTCCCTTATCATCCTCTCCAAGAGTTTACATACTATTGATGTTAGGCTAACTGGTCTGTAATTCCCAGGAATGTATTTTGGGCCCTTTTTAAATATTGGTGCTACATTGGCTTTTTTCCAATCAGCTGGTACTATTCCAGTCAGTAGACTGTCTGTAAAAATTAGGAACAACGGATATATTTTTACATTTTTTCGTTTTCTATTTTTATTATTTTTACATTTTCTATTCGTATTATTTTTTGAACAGGTTGGCGATGACTTTTTAGAGATATCGACGTATACATCTTCCTCTATATTTATAGAATGTATTTTTATACTTTTTATATACACTTTATCGGTTAGAGTGTATATATATTATTTTAAAGTCATTCCTCTCAATGTCCACAAGATGGCATGAATTCAATTAGTAGATTCCTTTTACTTTGAAGAACTGATTTCTTTGCATTTCCACAAGATGGCAGTGTCTGAAATGCCTAGAGTTTTGTTTATTTTTTTCAATGAAAAGATATTTATTGAAATTTTCAACAGTTTACAGAAAAAAATAAGGAAGGAAGAGAGAAAAAGAAAAACAGAAAAAAAATATAAAATAACAATACAAAGCATGTAATAAGAAGCACATAACCAGTGTGGGTTTATGTATGCAGCCATAGTTGGATAGATTGATACCAATAGATATTTATGTAGTATTATAGTCGTTAATCCAGATTTCCCACAGTTCATCAAATTTGTCGCATTTAAGTGAGTTAATTGCTAAGAGTCTTTCGAAAGTATAGTTTTGTTGAACTTTCCTGGTTACATCAGTGACGTTATCTGTAGGATCGTTTTTCCAATTTTGGAGTATCAAAGACCTAGTGACTAATAGGATGTGTGATACTACATGTCTCATGGTGCGTGGAAAGATTTCCAGACCGATGTGTAGTATAGCCATGGTTGGATTGGGAGGTGTGAGTATTCCTGTAAGTGATGAAACGAGTTTGAATATTTGGTTCCAGAAGCTAGTTAAGCTAGGGCATTCCCAGAACATGTGTAGGAGATGGCCTTTGTGTCCGCATCCTCTCCAACAAAAATGTGAGGTGTTGGGAAACATTTTTGCAATCCTACAGGGGGTGTATTGCCAACGATTAATTATCTTGATCATTGTTTCCCAATGTCTAATACAATGTGATGTCTTTTGAATGGTTTGAAATGCAAGTTTCCACTGCTCCTCTGTGATCGTTGTACCCATATCTGTTTCCCATTTCATATGTGCGGCTGATTTTTTGAAGGTACTTTTTTTCTGAAGCAGGTTATAGTATAGTGATATACCTTTGTTGTGTAATGAGCCCCGTGTGAGGTGTTGCCAAACTAAGGTCGGGAGGTGGATTGTGGTGTGTGTGTGCATAAAGTGAGACACTCATATACAAGTTAAAAGCAATTGATTCGGCATATTAAATTCTCTCATTAGACATTCTGTTGTCTTTGGGCAGTTGTTTATGAGCAAATCTTGCACCGTGTTTATCCCTTGGGAGGGGAATGTTTTCAGGGATAGCATTGGTATATTAGCTTCGATTATGCTTAGAGGAAGTTTAAAGACTATTACTTGGCGGTTACTGAGTTGGCGGGTTAGGAGGAATCTCCAAGCCTGCAATGATATGTTAATAGTGGGGGGTATAGTTTTCATGTCCCAGGGTATCCAATTGTCTCCCAGAAGAACCACTTGTAGATCTGGTATGGGGGCCATGGATTTTTCGATTTCTACCCATAGCGGTACCTCATTGAGAGAGAACCAATATTTGAGTTGGTCAAGTCTGGTTGCCCACATGTAGTCGTGGATGCTCCCCCTGCAGTTTTATTAGAGATTAAATTTGTTTGTGAGCATCTTGCTTTCTTCGTCTCCCACAAGAGTGTCCATTGAAGGCTAGAGAGAGAATTGAGGTATTGTGCTGGAATGGTGGGAGTACCCTGAAAATGTACAGGATCTGTGGTAGAATGAACATTTTAAATGCTGCTAACCTTCCCAACCAAGAAAGTTTACGTTTGGCAATATGTCTGGTTTGGATTTTGATTTTAGTAATAAGAGGTTTCAGGTTGGTGACCGCTAGAGAGCTAGTGGTATTGGTCAGGGTAATGCCCAGGTATGGTATACCTTTATCAGTCCATGAGTACTGGAGTACATGAGTACTCCATGAGTACTGTTGTAATATGAGACAATCTTTGGCTGGTATCCCCAGATTTAGTATGAGGGATTTGGTGAAGTTCACCTTATAATAAGAGACGTCTCCAAAGAGTTTAAGTATGTCATGTGCCATAGGGAGTGAAGTCAGTGGGTTAGTTAGTAGCAGGACCACATCGTCCGCAAACAAGTTTATGACATGGAAGGTTGAACCAAAGTGAAAACCTGTTACGCTAGCATGTGTTCTGATGGCTTCCGCCAGGGGTTCAATCGTGAGATTGAAGATTGTTGGAGATAGGGGACAACCATGGCGGGTTCCATTAGTTGTCTGGAAGGGAGTGGAGAGCATGCTGGACGTGTACACTTGTGCCGAGGGGCAAGAATATAATGCTAGCACTGCATTCATTATATGACCACAGAATCCGAACTTAGACAAAGTCATTGACATGTACTTCCAGTGGACTCTATCAAACACCTTCTCTGCATCTATAGAAAGCAGCAGAGAAGGCGTTTTGCGTTGTTCAACATGATGTATTATATTAATGATTCTCCTGGTAGCGTCTGAGGTTTGTCTCCCCTTCACAAAGCCCATCTGGTCACATTGGATAAGGGATGGAATAAAGTTCGCTAGGCGTTTGGCTATTAGTTTAGCATAAATTTTGATATTGGTGTTTAGTAATGAGATAGGGTGAAAATTGGGTGGTGTATTAGGTTCTTTACCTGGTTTGGGAAGGGTGACTATATATGCTTGTAACATCTCTGGGGGGAATGCTGCTGTGTCTGCAGTCTTTGTGAAAACTGTTTGCATATGTGGTACAAGGTAAGAGCTAAACGTTTTAAAATATTCATTTGTGAACCCATCAGGTCCGGGCGATTTGCCATTCGGTAATGCATCTATAGCAGCTACTATTTCAGCTGTGGTGAACGGGGAATTCAAGGAGAGAATTTGGGACATGGAGAGAGAGGGCAAATTTAGTTTCTGTAAGAAACCTTGAATGTTTTCGTTTGTGGGTTGGTATGTGGAGGGATCGTCTTTGATATTATACAGAGTACTGTAGTAAGTAGCAAATTGGTTTGCAATCTCTTACGGGTTGCTGATTTTGTGTTTGAGAGTGGGGTGTATTAAGTGGGCAATTCTCGTCTTGGTGTGAGCTGCTTTTATTCTACTGGCTAAATACTTGCCTGCTCTATTGGCATTGGCATACGAATTCAGTTTTAGGCGTCTTAGGTGAAAATCATATTGTTGAGACAGTAAGTCTCTTAGTTTGTCTCTTAGTTGGAAGAGCTGTTGGGTAAGAGAGGTTTTGGGTGCCCGTTTGTTTTGCGTTTCTAGTGTATGTATGTTGGTTAGAATAGAGTTAAGATTAGCTGTGTATTTCTTCTTTTCCCTAGCACCTAGTTGTATTAATATACCCCTCATGTATGCCTTATGGGCATTCCAGAGAGTAAAAGGGTTATTCACAGAACCGGCATTGTTTAGAAAAAAAGTACTAAGGTGTCGGGAGATCAACAAGGCGGTTCGGGGTTCTTGCAATAATTTAACGTTGCTGCGCCAGATGGGTGGGGAAGAGGAGACAACCTGATCGTTGATGGCAATAGTAACAGCTGCGTGATCAGTCCATGTAATATCGTGTATCTGCGCAGTGGAGACTTTTTGTAGTAACCATTTATCTGTTTGGAATAAATCAATGCGCGAGTAAGAGCAATTCCTGTGGGAGAAGAAAGTATAGTCTCTTGCGTTCACGTTTAAGCATCTCCAAGCATCAAACAGTTCCGCATTATGTATTGTTTTGCTCAGATATATCGAACTGTTTGTTTTTTGATTGGACGTATACAGTCTAGGATCCACTATGAGATTAAAGTCACCACATATGATAAGATTCCCATATTGTTGAGACTTGATTTTCCGTAGTAGTCTGCTAAAGAAGTGGATCTGGTGTGAGTTTGGAGCATACAAAGATACCAGCGTGTAAGGATTGGAGTTGATATCTCCCCTCAGGATAATGTATCTGCCATTAGTGTCAAGTATGGTTTCTTTATGTTGGAAGGATAAAGTGTTCCTCAAAGCGATTAATACTCCTCCTTTCTTATGACCAGGTGTGCATGCCAAGAACATATGAGGGAAGTCCTTATTTGAGCATTTTGGGGCTTTGGATTCTTGGAAGTGAGTCTCCTGGACAAACAAGATATCAGCCCTGTGTTTCTTGGCATTGTTCCACATGGAGAGTCTCTTTGCGGGGTGGTTCAGTCCCCTGGCATTGATAGATAGGCAATTAATGGGCATGGGGAGGGTTCTGGGAAGGCTGCGGTGCTATGTGGTGCATGTACTCACTGTGATCGTGGTTGAAATCCAAAAAAGGAGCTTTATTTCTGGCTTTGTCCAGGGCAGAATCATGCGGATTGTCACTTGCCAATGTCACCTGCCACAACATGCGGATTGTCACTTGCCAATGTCGCCTGCCACAAGATGCGGATTGTCACTTGCCAATGTCACCTGCCACAAGATGCGGATTGTCACTTGCCAATGTCGCCTGCCACAAGATGCGGATTGTCACTTGCCAATGTCGCCTGCCACAACATGCGGATTGTCACTTGCCAATGTCACCTGCCACAAGATGCGGATTGTCACTTGCCAATGTCGCCTGCCACAACATGCGGATTGTCACTTGCCAATGTCGCCTGCCACAACATGTGGATTGTCACTTGCCAATGTCGCCTGCCACAAGATGCGGATTGTCACTTGCCAATGTCGCCTGTCATAACATGCGGATTGTCACTTGCCAAGTTGCCAGTGGATGTGTCCCAGAGTGAGGGCGGACAGTGAGAGATATTGTAACTCATTACCTCATGTAACTCATTAGAATATGCATGCAAAAGCATGTTGCATTGCGGCCATCTTGGTACACCCTCTCTTGTCAGCAGTAAGACTAGAGTTAGAAGTTGGCAAGCAGACATCTTTATACACCCACCGGAGTCTTGCTTTTCACAGTTATTTTTAACAGTAAACTCAGCTTATTTAATGAAATATAAGTTGAGTTTACTGTTAAAAATAACTGTGATAAGCAAGATTCTGGTGGGTGTATAAAGATGTCCACTTGCCGACTTACAAACACTAGGCTTACTGTGGACGAGTGCGGGAGTACCAAGATGGCCACGACGCAACGTCCCTTCAGTCACATTATCAGAAGGGGAGCGGCTTCAGCACCTGCCTGCTCGCTGCCTTGCTCAGCCTCAGTCACACAACAGCCGCCCGCTCCGGGCGGCGGCATGATTACTCGCTCACCCGCCGGCTCAGGGCTCACCTGCTAGTATGTTCTTGGGGGGTGCAATTGCCCCGTTGCCCCCCCTGGATCCACCCCTGGCGGAATGGGAGTCTGTTGCTGGTTGGCGTGCTTCAACAATAGAACAAACAAAAGAAAAGTGATAAAAAGAAAATAAAGTTAATGGTGCACATTCAAAGAGCACAATAAGAAAGGGATCTGTGAACTGATCCATGTGCAGGCATAACTGCTGCTAACATTCTGGAGGGGAAAAAACAGGGAGTTTAACATAGAACCCCTGTGTCCGGAGAGAACTGAATGACATTTGTTACTGAAACTCACATGCTTCCACCAGTATTTTTCTTGGAGGAGCGTTTACGTAAGACCACTTGCCAGTCCTCCTGTAATGGACTAGGTGTCGGAGCAGGAACAGTTGGCAAAGTTTGGTCCGGCAGGATGCCCCATTGTCGCAGTGCCGCTAAGCCTTCTTCCAGAGTATATATCAAGACCGATGTACCGTTGTGGGTAACCGAGAGCTTGGCAGGATCCTCCATTTGTGGATAATGTGGTGCTTCCTCAGAGCTTTTATTATTGTCACTAGATTGCGGCACTGCTGGAGTGTGTGCCTGGACAGGTCCGGGAGTAGCTGCAGATCTGCATATTGTGGGTGCCGGTTGTCTGTCCTACGGGAGATTGTCAGGATTTGTTCCTTAACGTGATAGAAGTGTACCCTAAGTAAGACGTCTCTGGAAGTTTTTTCTGGAAGGAAGGAGGGTTTGGGAATGCGGTGAATACGGTCCACAATGTGGTCCTGTGGTGTCAAAGATGGCAGTAAGGTGGAGAAGAAAGCCTGGGCATATGACAGTAGGTGAGTGGCAGGTATGGTTTCAGGGATCCCCCTAATTTTGAGGTTGTTCCTCCTGGAACGGTCTTCCAAATCTGCTACTTTGTTTTTCAACCAGGCAATTTCTTAACTATGGTTGATATGGGCATCCACCATTGTGTTAAAGGAAGAGGTAAAGTCACTCATGCGTTATTCTACATGATCCACCCTGCTGCCCAAGGCCTGTACTTCTCTGAGACAGTGATTTATCCCTGCAGTCATATCTGCATGTATTGAGGCTTTTAGGGACATCAGCATGTCCTTAAGAACAGTGTCTGATACTGGCCTGTCAGAGGTGGGAAATGCTGCTATGGGATCCTGTGTATTGTGCACTCCTGTTTCACCATCATTAGCAGGCCTGCTTACCTCCATAGCTGGGTCTTTCAGCGGCCTGTCTGGTGAGGTCATCCTCTTTTTTTGCTTAGTTGGGCTTCTGGTAGATGGACTAGAGGTCCCAGAAGAGGACCTGCTGTGTAGGAGGGATCCGTGAGGATGAGGTGCTGGGCCGGAGCGGCTGTTAGATACGATCACGGCCCGCTCCTCTGCCAGTCTCTCTGAGGCGCCGGCGCCATTTTGCGGGAGCTCGTGCGCCTTAAAGAAATCCTGTAGTTTCTGAGGATTTTGTGGATTCTTCAGATGGCGGGTCATCTCCGCCGATGCAGCTGGTCCCAGGGAGGCAGGAGATGCTTTTCAGTTTGTAGATGTCGCCGGTGGTCGTGGATGGTGGCGGATTCTCTCCGGCGGAGCTCTCAGTTCAAGCGTCCATGTTGGAGCTCGGTCGCCACGCCCCCAGAATATATTATTTTTTTTAAATTTAAGATTTTTATTATGTTTTTCAAAGAGAAAAGAAAAGTACAGAAACATCGCCAATTGGGCATACCCTGGCGTCTTAGCATTTATACAAACGGCAATGAGAAAAGAGCTTATTTAAGTGTAATTTTGATTGATCTAAAGCAAACAAAAAGAAACAATCGGTGAGTAATAAGTAAACAAGCATACTACAGACAACTATGGTAGTATAAAGGGTTATTGTACTAGTAAGTTAAGTACTGATTGGGGGGAACATCTCTGTGTAACTTAAATCATGGTATGACATTGTACCCTATATTACGTGTTTTAATAAGTGACCGTGAGACCGTAATAAGATAGTAGGGGCTGATGTAAAAGCTAGGTGAGCTAGGGGTTGGGCTATTACAAGAGTGATGTACTTCTAGAGTCCAAAATCCAGGGGTGCCAGTTTCTATTGAAGCGCTCAATGGACATGTTGGCTTTGGCAAAAGAGAATTCCATCTGAAAGTGTTGGTTGAGTAGGTTAATAGCATCTTTAAGTATTGGTGGGTCGGCTGATTTCCATTTTTTTGCGATTGTTAGTCTTGCGGCAATGAGAATATGTGTGACCATTGTTTGTCGATGGGTGGGCATTGTTGGGATCGAGAGACCTAGGAGTAGGTCAAGCGGGGACAGACATTGGGGTGTACCACATAAAGCTTCAATTAGATTGTGTACCTGTCTCTTGATTAGGTGGCATTCCCACCATATATGTGAAAGAGAACCAATTTGAGCACAACCCCTCCAACAATTTGGGGAGGTGTTCGGGAATATTTTCGCCAGCCTTTCTGGGGTGAAGTACCATTTGTGAAAAAGCTTTTGTGCTGCTTCCCAGTGGTTAATGCAATGCGACAGGCGTAGGGGCAGTGTGAGGGCTTTTGGCCATTGTGTTTCTGAGGGTAGTTGGTCTGACAGAGAGGACCAGTACTGTACGGAAGAAGCCAGATGGTTAGTAGTTGGTTTAGTGAGTAGCTTGTACATAAAGGAGATTCCTTTGGTCTTGGGTATAGCTATATTGTAAAATTTGAGTATTGGGAGTGATATATCGTCTGCAGTTGTCCAGGAAATTTTTGATAAGCTAGATCTGATCCTTAGATAGAGAAAAAACGTGTGTTTGGGTAATTCGTATTTTTGCATTAATTGCTCAAATGAAAACATAGTTGATGATGAAAAGAGCATACCTAGATGGGAGATGCCGGCTTTTGTCCATTCTGAGAGAGGTAAGTCCGGGGAGATGAGGTGTAATGCCTCAATGGGTATTGCTGTCAGGGTGTCCTTTGATATCCCTCCCTTGAGTTGCAGTACTGAAGTCCAAATTCTTGTGGAGGATGTGATAGTATCAAGAGGGTATCTTTTGGGGTGGGGGTTGAGCCACAATGTGGCTAGGAAGTTTTTAGTATCCGTGGGTAGTAGGTTGGATTCAATTTGTTTCCAGGTAGTGTGGTGTTTGTCTGACCACCATGTTTTCAGTTGGTCTAGGATAGTTGCTTGGTGGTAGGCTTGAATATCTGGGGCGCCCAGTCCTCCATGTTGAGCTGGGGTTGTGAGTATAGCTTTTTTTATTCTAGGTCTCTTTTGTTGCCAAAGGAATCCGTTGATGATCCCTTGGATTTTTTTTATTTGATTTTGCGCTAGAGGAAGAGGCAGTGTACGGAAAAAATATAGGACATGGGGAAGTAAATACATTTTTGTCTGAGCTATCCTACCAGCCCATGAGGCTGGAACCCTACCTAGATCCTTTGCTAGTTGAGTAAGCTTGTCCACGAGGTCTTCAAAATTAATTCTTAGTAGCATTCGGCTTGGGAAAGTTAATTGGATACCCAAGTATGGGAGAGAGGAGTTGGAAGCCCAAGCAAAGGGGGAGCTAGTGGTAATGGTATT
Source organism: Aquarana catesbeiana (assembly GCF_042186555.1). Lineage (NCBI taxonomy): Eukaryota > Metazoa > Chordata > Amphibia > Anura > Ranidae > Aquarana > Aquarana catesbeiana. Next base: position 8,777,598 of record NC_133324.1, on the reverse strand, counting down.
TAGAGTTTGAGAATCAAGGCCTAGGTTAAGCAATAGGGATTTACTATGATTTAGTTTGTACATTGATACTGCGCTGAACTTGTCAAGGATTAATTGGACTGCTGGGAGAGACGACAGTGGATTAGTTAGAGCAATAATCACGTCATCTGCGTACAGACCGATTTTATGATCGGTCTGTCCAATTGTTATTCCTGTAATCGAGGGGTCAGATCTAATAATTTGTGCTAGGGGCTCCATAATCATGGCAAAAATTAGGGGGGACAGGGGGCACCCCTGTCTCGCGCCATTAGTGATTTGGAATGGGTTGGAAACAACTCCTGACGTCCAAATGCGTGCAGATGGGTGAGTGTATAGGCCTAGTATGGCAGAGAGAAAGGTGCCCGAAAGACCAAATTTTTGGAGTACTGCCTCCATATATGGCCAGTATACCCTATCGAACGCCTTCTCTGCGTCCAAAGATAGGAAGAGAGAAGGCGTTCGAGTGTGCTCCGTCCATTGGATAAGGTCAATGAAACGTCTAGTACCATCTGAGGCTTGTCTGCCGGGTACAAATCCTACTTGGTCGGGATGAATAATCTGGGGGATGATGGTGGAAAGGCGTTGTGCTAACAGTTTAGCATAGATTTTGGTGTCTGTGTTGAGGAGTGAGATTGGTCTGTAGTTGGCTGGATTGTCTGGGGGTTTCCCTGGTTTGGGGATGGTGACCACTAGGGCATCTAGAGATTCCCTAGGGATTATGCCTGTAGTAGCAAATTGATTGTACATGGCACATAGGTGGGGGACTAAGGGTTGAGCAAAACATTTATAATATTTGTTGGGTAGTCCGTCAGGTCCTGGTGCTTTATGTAGGGGTAGGTTGTTTATCACTTTTTGAATTTCAGTCTGTGAAAAGGGAGTCGTGAGAGAGTCTAGTTGCTCTGGGGAGATCGAGGGGAGGGAGATAGAGGATAAAAATTTCTTTATATCATCTTGGGTGGGTGTGAGATGGGGGTCTGTTTTCGTAAGGTTGTAAAGTTTGGTGTAGAAATTACCAAATTCGTTGGCAATGTCTAGTGGGTTGGTCAGGTGTTTGCCCTGGGGATTTGTGATAAATGAAATTTTTTTATTAGAAAGTTGTTTTTTGAATTGTTTGGCCATAAAAGCTCCTGATTTATTGGCCGATGAGTATATCTGAAGTCGTAGTCGTTTGATAAAGTAATCAAAATTTTTGTGAAGGTGACTACTGAGTTGGGATCTCAGTTTTTTGAGTTCTGAGGAGGTAGTGTCAGTAGTGGATTTCTTGTTTATTTTTTCAAGAGATCAAATTTGTTTCAGGAGGGACTCTGTTATAGAGGAGTGTTGTTTTTTAGCCTGGGCTCCAAGTTTAATGAAAAGACCCCGTAGACAAGCTTTATGAGCATTCCAAACAATAGCACAGTCAGTTACAGAATTGACATTTTGGTGGAAGTAGTTATCGATCTCGGATTGTATTTGAGACTCAAAGGAGGGGTTGTTGAAAAGGGAGGTATTTAGTCTCCAGACCGTGTGTCTAGTGGTTTGGGAGGGGGATGCTATTTTGATCGTGACTGGAGCATGGTCAGACCATGATATAGTGCCTATGGTGGAGGTAGTGATAGCTTGTAGTAGGTGTTTATCTGTAATAAATAGGTCAATACGGGAATAAGATTGATGTAGGGGGGAAAAGTAGGTGTAGTCTCTCTCCTCATCGTGCATGCACCTCCATATGTCATAAAGGTCTTCTTTTTGGAGGATATTTGATATTGCTGAGGGCCTATTTCTCGTGGGATTGGAGGTATCTAGTGTAGGGTCAATTACTTCATTAAAGTCTCCACACATTACCAGGGGGGAAGATCTGTAAGGGGCTAATTTGGCAAAGAGAGTGGCGTAAAATCTTTTTTGTGCTGTATTGGGGGCATAAACGTTGACTATAGTGAGAGGGCGGTTGTCAAATGTGGCTGATAGGATTAAGAATCTGCCATCTTCGTCACTTTCACAGTGATGAAGCTTAAAGTTTATTGCTGCGTTTATGGCAATCATTACTCCTCTCTTTTTTTTAGGGGCACTTGCGAAGAAGCAATGGGGATATTTTTTGTGACTACATTGGGGTTGATTGAGCTTAGTAAAGTGTGTTTCTTGGGCGCAGATTATGTCTGCTCGTTGTTGTATTGCTTCTTTCCATAAGAGGTTGCGTTTAAATGGTGAGTTTAGGCCTTTAACGTTGAGGGAGGTAATCGAGAGTGCCATATTGGTATTGTAGTTGTGAGGGCCTGGGCAGAGGGAGAGAGACCGCACCTACTGTTGATGGGTGTGAATACACAGTTAGATAATTAAATGCCGTATATGGTACAAGTATATTGCCAAAACCAGATGCTTAATACAAACAGTCTACAATTTTAGGAGAAATTTATAATCAATGCTAATTACTCTTTGCTGTAATCAAGAAAAAAGGAACAGAGAATAAGAAAAAAAAAAAAAAAAAAAAACAGAGACAAAAAACGTGTGCTTAGCACAACTGTAAACTTGAGGGGTGGTGAGGAAGAGGAATAGATGTGGCGCCCAGGCTGGATATAGGTAGATCTGGGGATCCCGGCTTGCATCAAAGTTAGGTCTTTTTGGAAGCTTTATTCGCCACATTTCTGGAGTCAGATGACTTGTAGGAGGGAGTAGCATGTTCCGCTTCTCTGGGAGCAATGGGGAGAAAACCCCAGTTGGTGAGCTTTTTGTAGCCATCCTTCGGGGAGAGAATAGGCACTATCTTTTGTTGGTGAGTGACCAGCAATTTCGTAGGGAAGCCCCATTTGTAGGTTATTTTTCTTTGTTGGAGTATGGAAGTCACTGGGGCGAATGCTCTACGCATCTCCATTGTAGCCGGGGACAGATCAGTGAACAGCTTGACATTGTTGTAAGGGGCTGGCAGGGGTGTCACGGATCTGGCGGCGGAGAGAACTTGTTCCTTCACATGGAAGAAGTGAATACGTGCCAAGATATCTCTGGGGATATCATCAGGGAGGTGTGGCGGTTTGGCAATTCTGTGGGCTCGGTCAATTAAAGTGTCGCGGGCGTTGAGGCGTGGGAGTAGGGCCGAGATAAGCTGTTGCAAGTAGGGAGTTATTTTGTTTGGTTTAACCGAATCCGGGATGCCCCGGAATTTGATGTTATTCTGCCTAGAGCGGTCTTCTAAATCCGCCAGTTTCATTTTGATAAGGTGAATTTCTTCCGAATGGTGCTCATGATCATCTAACAATTCGTTGTGTGCCTTAGAGTAGTCTTGCAGATTTTCTTCTAGAGCGTCTGCGCGTTCTTCTAGGCAGTCTATTTTATCATGCATCTGTGATAATGACAATTGGAGCTCTCTATGCAGATCTTGCTGCAGTGTAAGAAGCATAGATTTCAGCATAGCTTCAGACACTGTATTGTCAGTGACAGGTATAGCAGCCAGGGAGGGAGTATTTTGGGCGCTGTGTGTCCCTGCAACAACATGGGACCACAGCTGCTTCTTTGCATGAGGCTCTTTGTTGGGGGAATGTGCAGGGGAGGTAGCCAGCCTCTTACCTCTTTCCTGTTGCAGTCCTCCTGGGGAATCCTCTGGAGGGGGGTGAATGTCCATGCTGTCCCAGTCCTTTGAGGTGGTCACAGTGCCATGGAGAGGGAGTGCTAAGGAGGTAGGCTGCAGGTCCTCTGTGCTGTTGTTGGAGCGGGCGTCGTCTCCTTCATCGGCGTCATCTTGGGCCTTCTGCATGGCGGCGGCCGGCGAATAATAGTCGGTGAGACGGCGGGGGTTTGGCGGCTTGTACCGCTGCATCAGTGTGCCTGAGTGGTTCCCCGATCCTTCCCCGCTGTTGTGGTGTGAGCAGCGGGAAGGATGGTAGCTTGGGGTTGCTGGTTACCAGGCCGTGGAGCGGAGCTCAGACTTCAGGCAGCCATCCTGGTCCGCAGCAGGCCACGCCCCCCAGAATATATTATTTTTTAAGTCATTCCTTTTAATGTCTACAAGATGGCATGAATTCAATTAGTAAATTCTTTTCTGTATGTTTGAGAACCAATTCCTCTGAATTTCCACAAGATGGCAGTGTTTGGAATGTCTATCTTATGCAAGAGATCCACAGTTTCTTTACCTTGAATAGTTATATCAGGATAACCAAATAACTCATTTTAATTTTATTTAAATGCCTGTTGTTTTTAATAGATGTTCTTAATAGAGTTTTTGTATCTATTTTAATTAATGTAAAGAAAGTAAATGGCCTTTTTAGGAAGTTGCCAATTTAACCTTTGGTCTTCAACAAAATGGCGGTTTTGTCACTTCCTGCCCAATCAATATAAATGGATGGCTCTTTCATCCAATCCGGTTCCCTGAGGAAGTCACTAGGGTGTGACGTAACGCGTAGGGTGCAAAAAACGTAACCGTAAGTCGTTTAACGCGAGCCGGAAGTTTACCGCAAACCGGAAGTTATTATAGTGGACCGGACGTGACGTATGAGGTGGCAGAAAAACTCCATTCCTGGTCTTTGTTTGGCTTATCCTCTATCTTTTTGATATAAGCACATTTTTTATCTTTAATAAACTGGATTTTTGTGGTATTACACTATCTGAGGCTATTTCTTCTCATGTGGATCCGGATACCGAGCTGGAGGTGACCGATGTCTTTTACACCAAGTACCCATCCCCTATCCTGACTGAGTCTGGGCCCCGGCATCAAGGTGATCGTCCCAGGAATGGACTAAGGCATTTATTTATGCCCTTGAGGTAAGAGCATTGAGAGCACATTGAAGGGGTACCATTTGAATCACAGTCAACTTGATATGTTTCTTTCTATCTGCTGGTAAAGATTCCTGAAATTTTTTGCACATTGGAACTTTATCTTGCACATTGGAAATTTGTTTTGAACTTTGGTATCTTATTTGATACATTTGTTGCAGCTCGCACATTTTTTTGAACATTTTTTGAACACCTTCTTTGAACATTTTTGCACTTTTTATGAAATATTTCTTGCACATTGAAGCACTTTGTTATATTTGTTTGTTACCAGTGTGTAGTTCTATATCAGCTTGGTTTGTTCCCATATACACGTGGCTTATTAATCACATTCATCACATTTATTACTCTTTTTATTATTCTTCATCATTATTATCATTAGCACTTTTTCTTAGCTAGTTATTTTCATTGAGGTCTATGCACAAGATCACATATAATTATTTATTTATATACACTTTATTTACACTAGGTGATTGGTGATCACTGTTGGATTTTTCAGCATTTTCACTCCCCTTATTTATTGACATATTTTTGTAGTTCACTTTAATAGCACAAAGGTCCTCTATTTAAATTTTCCTCGGCATTTATGATGCTATTTGTTTACTAAGGTTCTCTAAAAAACCTCTGAGGGCTTCACAGAACAGGTGTATTTATACTGAGATTAAATTACACACAGGTGGACTCTATGTACTAATTAGGTGACTTCTGAAGGCAATTGGTTCCACTAGATCTTAGTTAGAGGTATCAGAGTAAAGGGGGCTGAATACAAATGCACGCCACACTTTTTAGATATTTATTTGTTAAAAAATTGGAAAACAATTTATCATTTTCCTTCCACTTCACAATTATGTGCCACTTTGTGTTGGTCTATCACATACAATCCCAATAAAATACATTTACATTTTTGGCTGTAACGTGACAAAATGTGGAAAATTTCACGGGGTATGAATACTTTTTCAAGACACTGTATGTTACACTTGCTTTGAAGATTTGCACCGTCGATATTAAGTGTATATGGTGAGGCTTCAATTTCAGAATGATTGAGTGGGCATCTTGCATCTGAACTAAAAAATGTGATACTTTTAGTTTTAAATTGAAAACATAAACATTGAACAGAATTGAACCACACTTTTCAGGCCTTCATTGGATAAGTCACAATTTCTGAGGGAGAAAGTAGACAAATTGCATCTGCAACTAAATAAGTGGTTTCCTTTTCCACAAACTGAATAAAGAAAAACTTGACAGTTTTGCTGCTAAGAATGTAATCCTTTTTGGCCAGGCCACATTTTCTGAGGGAGAGAGCAAGTAGACTTTAGATAGAAATAAGAAATATTTTTTTTCCAGCAATGAATCAGGGTGGTACATGTTATCAGATTTTCACCACATCTTTTAAGCCTGTTTAGGCAGGATACTATATGCTGGCCATAGAATGAGCAGATTGCATCGGGTGAGTTGTCCTCTGAAACAGCAGTCCCCCACAAGTGTTCAATAGATTATACAATGGCTTTAGGCAAAATGATGCCATGCAGTGTTACAGCTGGTATGTCTAGGGGGCAGGATCCACACTGGGGCAGAGATTCTGTTAGATCTGCAGGGACATACCCAAAGGTGGCACTCCATTTTGTGCCAGGAATAGTAATTTATGATAACAACACCAGCCTGTTGTCTGCCCTTCAGAAGGGTAGGTTCCCATATGTGCCTTCTCTGGGACATGTCCCCATCCTGGTGGTGCAGCTATTCCTAGATAGGTACCCTGACCTATATGATATTTTGAAGCAGAATAGAAAAGTTTGTAGCCAACTGATACCATCCTGCATCCTTTCTGTCTGCCAGCAAAGTTACCCAGTGGGTGATGAATGATATATAACATCTCTGCCATGACTTGCTGGACCATGTGTCTGTGGTCAGGTGGGCCCTTCTGCTGTGAAGTGAAGTGACTTAGAAATATCACCTTCCATATCATGGTGGAGGAAAATAATGGTCTTATGGAAGAAGAATAGGGATGAGCCAAGATTTTGGTCTGAACTTAGATTTAGTCTGATCTGTGGCAATCGTCTGAATGTCTGAACATTTGCCCATTCAGCCCCCTGTATGGTGGGAGCCGAGCATAATTTATAGAAGTGGGTCTTCTACCGCTTCTATACATTTATCCTGGAGTACGGCTTTAAGTTTGGCTACTTTTTTGTCTATGGATTGCATAAAAATAAAAACATTTTTGCAAGGCAATATCAGAAAGAAAACATATTTTTTTTGTCCTAAGAGGAATGATATATGTATTAGTTTGTTATTACAATGTTATTGCTGAATCAATAGGTTCATAGAGAAATGTAAACTTGGTTCATAGGTGTGGTACAGGTGTGAGAAAAGAAGTGGTTTAAAAAAAAGCAAGATGTTTGGCCCTGTAGGTGAATTTCACAATCAAGCCATCCATATATATTACATAACCTTTCTTCACAAATTATAAGTTAAATAATAATAATAATAATACTTATTATTATTATTATTAATATTATTGTAAATATAGAACATAAACTGTTGGGACTTTAATTTGAGGTATGCAATGCAGAAAATAATATATGTATAAACGGTGTTGAAATACATCTGGTCTACTTTAGTTAATTAAAGTGTCACAATTGCGTAACAATGCGAATGGACACATACAGTAACAGATTGATCTGTATTGATGATAATAATACTAATATTGATAAACATACTACTTTTGTTTTTCAATTATTTTTATTAAAATATTATACACATATAAAACGTTCATATCATTTCAAAGACAAATATACACTACACAAAAATGGATCTATCCTGCAGCACATTTCTCTTTGAAGGCCAAATTTTTATCAAATCTCTCTTCCTTTTTCCTCTCCCTTTCTCTCCTCTTTCTCCCACTCTTTCCTTTCCCTTCTTTCCCATCTCTCCCCTCCCACTTTTCTTCCCTTCCTCCTCCCCCACCCCCTGTTCCTTACTGGAAAAAAATTAAATAAAATAAATCCCCATTCCCTTCCCACTTTATTAATGAATTTATTAATGCCTCTTAAGAGATTTCTTGTTTTATAGGTGAATCTGTGACCTACCCCATCCTTTTTATTGATTTATGAGGAGGAGAGAGTCTTGTCTCTCTACCGCCATTCTAGTTTCCCACAAATCGTGCATCTCTCCTTTGTTTCTTACCATGAGTAACGTGCCCCCTAGCCCTCAATATTTTTACCCTTACCAAGTTATATATTAAGTGAATAATCCCCAATCCCTTCCCACTCTATTAATAACTGCCCTTTTTATTAATTTATGAGGAGGAGAGAGTCACGTCTCTCTCCCACCATTTAATTTCCCCCAAAACGTGCATCCCTCCTAGAAAAAAAAAGCGGGAGGAGGAGGACGGGACCCCCCAGCAGGAGAGAAGAGGGAAAGGGGGCAGAAGAGGAATCCCTAAATGCTGCCCTCGCTACCCATATAGCTCACATATACCAGGGATTGTTTAAACTCAAACCAACCCTTCCAAGTACCAGCAAATCTAATTTAGGATTCATTGTGCGAGTGGATTACCTCTTCCATAAACCTGATTTTATCAACCTCCCTAAACCAATACTTTATATTCGGTACTTTCTTTGACTTCCATTTTTTCGAAATTAATGCCTTCGCTGCGTTAGTAAAAATGGGGTGATTGCTGCTTTGTATTTCTTCCTTGGAACACCCATTGCATGGAACAAGCATTGCCATGGGTTTAGTCCAATTTCATTCCCACTGATCTTCTTAATTAGATCTTATACTTCCACCCAGTATAACTGGATCATGGGGCACTGCCGCCATATATGAGCATGGGTTCCAACCTCCCCGCACTCCCTCCAGCATAGAGGCGATATATGGGGGTTCATTTTATGCAATTTTGATGGCACATAGTACCATTTAGTTAGTATTTTGTAATTAATTTATTTTGTCTGTGTGTTCATTGAAGTGGAGTGAGCATAGTTTAAAACTTTACTACTCATTGTTTCTGGCAATGACTGGTTCAATTCTCTTTCCCAACTCTCCAAAGGAACACACAGACCTCCTGTCCAAAGGGGTCACCAACATCTTATAAATGCTAGAGATGCCCTGTCTATTTGTTCCCCCTTGGTCAACTAGTCTTTCCCATGGATTTAGCCTGCAGGCTGCGCAAAGAGGTTTTGACAGGGACTCTAAAAAATGTTGGAGTTGTCTATATCTCCACACATCCCATGGAGTTGTACCATATCTTTCTCGCAGTTCCAATAGTGAACAGAGGGCATTCCCCTTCATGGCGTCTTTTAACCTCAAGTAATTTAATAGGGTCCATTTTAAGTATAGTTTATTATCTTTCCCCAGCAGGAAATAATTTTTTCCCATCAAGGGCATCAAAGGACTATTATGTTGCCATTGTATACTTTTAAATAGCCAATAGCTTTCGTCTCTTAATTTATTTTGAGCATGCGTGGCACTTGGTCCGTCGGATTTGTCTACGCAGGATCGGAATTTAAAGGATCGGATTTTGTTGTCGGAAAATTTTATAGCATGCTCTCAAACTTTGTGTGTCGGAAATTCCGATAGAAAAAGTCCGATGGAGCCCACACACGGTCGGAATTTCCGACAACAAGGTCCTATCACACATTTTCCGTCGGAAAATCTGACCGTGTGTACAGGGCATTAATGTTTCTTTTTTTTATTTAAAAGTATTTTATTTTAAGAAACAAGATGAATACATTTGAAAACGAAATTACATATAACGCTGAGGTATAAATACACTGTAGCTGAGTCGAATTAAAAATAATTGGTTGTTATAAACAAGAAGATTATTAGAAAACATTAGACTAGATGACCATGGGAAAACTAAGGCAATATGAAACTTCCCAGACAGACAGGAGGAGGTTCCCCTCGTTTTCTGGTACCCCATATGGGAACTAACTACCGGATTGGAGGGTTCCAGCTCCCGATCCCTTACGAAATGTACCAAGTAAGAAGAGGAGATAGCCAGGGTTCATGTTATAGTACCCATAGTAAACTTCTCAATGAAGAATTTATATAAGGCAACCTGTCGTTTTCTTCTTTAAACTTTTTGTAACATGGGGGGGGGGTTGGGAGAGGAAAAGAGGAAAGGAGGGGAGGAAAGCTGGGAGAGAGAAAAGAGACAGGGAAAGAGAAAGAAAGGAGCATTGATTCTAAATCTTATTTTAAATTAAACTGATAGTGACTTAGTGGTAAGTGGGGTTTCCACATGATTAGCCCAGGGTTCCCAGGTGGACTCAAATTTGCTGACAGTATCTAAAAGTATGCTGGAGAGTTTCTCCTGCGACATTATCCAGGAGATCTTTCTGGTTACCGCTGGAGAGGAAATTTTCGGGTTTTTCCAGGCTTTCGCCACAGTAAGTTTAGCCCCTAGAAGAACAAAGTGAATTAGCCTGCGGGAGGCTTTGGGTATTTTTGGGATGTAAGCATTGAGGAGGGCGACCAGTGGGGTCTGGGGATCTGACTTCCCACAAGCTTGTCGATCAAGTTGAATATTTTTTTCCAGAAGGATCGTATTCTGGGGCACTCCCACCAGATGTGGGGCATCGTGCCTATAAGTTTGCATCCTCTGAAACACACAGGATCAGTTGCAGGAAAAATTGAGGCAAGTCTTGAGGGGGTATTGTACCATCTAGAGATAACTTTTAGACTTGCTTCCATTAAAGTAGTTACATATATAGTTACATAGTAGGTGAGGTTGAAAAAAGACACAAGTCCATCAAGTCCAACCTATGTGTGTGATTATATGTCAGTATTACATTGTACATCCCTGTATGTTGCGGTCGTTCAGGTGCTTATCTAATAGTTTATTGAAGCTATCGATGCTCCACGCTGAGACCACCGCCTGTGGAAAGAAAATTCCACATCCTTGCCGCTCTTACAGTAAAGAACCCTCTACGTAGTTTAAGGTTAAACCTCTTTTCTTCTAATTTTAATGAGTGGCCACGAGTCTTGTTCTCTCTTCTGCGAAAAAGTTTTATTCCTATTGTGGGGTCACTAGTACGGTATTTGTATATTATAATCATATCCCCTCTCAAGCGTCTCTTCTCCAGAGAGAATAAGTTAAGTGCTCGCAACCTTTCCTCATAAGATCCTCCAGACCCTTTATTAGCTTTGTTGCCCTTCTTTGTACTGCTCCATTTTCAGTATTCAAGATGCCTTTAAAGGAATTGAAGCTTGCCTTCTGCCAGACCCCAGGTCCCACTGAAATTGGAAGTCAGATTCCCAGGTTTGCATATAGGATTACTTAGCAGATTGAGAGGTAAGTGACGAGTAGACTATCGAGACCCCCCCTTCTGGTCCATGGCCTGACCACACCATAGCTAACAATCAGTGAACTGGGGAGGTAGGGATTGTCCTTCCAAATCATATGTAAGAAATGATAAATCTGTCCAAACCTAAATCTTTCTGAGGTGGGTCTAGCTTTTTGGTGCAGTGGGAGAGGGTGAAAGGACCCGCAGCCATAAAGAAGTGTCTGATTCGGTATAGTCCCTTATCCAGCCACCATTTAAATGCCAGGACATTTCCTCCTGGAGGGAAGTCTGGGTTGTTAAAGATGTGGGTCAGCGGTTTATATGCTGACACTAGAGAAGAGTTTGAACACAAAGAGTCCCAGAGGGCAAAAGTATGAGAAAGGGTGGTGGCCAAAATCAGGGGGCAGGTTTTCGGGGAGCTCCAGAGCAGGTAGTCTAGGGTAAATTGAGGTACTGCCTGTTTTTCTATTTGCACCCAGTCTGGTGTATTTGGAGTAAATCACCAACATTTGGGCTATTCTGGCTGCCAGGTAATATTTGTGTAGGTGGGGTAACCCCAGTCCCTCCTTTTTTCTGTGTAAATATAGAGTTTGTTGAGGGATTCTATAGCCTGCCTTTCCCCAAGTGAATTTGAGTAGTTTGCTTTGAAATGATTTAATATGGTCTTTTTTTATTGGTATTGGAAGAGAAGGAAACAGGCATAGCAGCCTGGGGAGCAGTGTCATCTTTACAGAATTAACTCTTCTAAGCCATGATAGGTTGTTCATGGACCAGGATGCGAGATCTGACTCCAGCTTTCAATACATGGGGGGGTAGTTACTGTCATAGAGAACCTCAGTTTTTGCTGTGAGGTTAATTTCCAGGTATCTAATGGAGGAGTCACTCCATTTGAATTTAAAGTTTTTTGTAAGAGGACAACGGTGTCAGACTGAAGGGATATATTAAGGGCTTGAGACTTGGAGTAGTTTACCTGGAGACCTGAAATCTTGGAAAATTCATCTAAGGAGTGGCACAGGTTGGGGAAGGAGGTTATAGGGGAGGTGAGCAATAGAAGAGTGTTATCCGCAAAGAGACCACATTTATGGATCTGAGAGTCACAAGTAACTCCTTGAATATTAGGGTTCTGGCGAATGGAAATGGCAAGTGTCTCAATTGCTATTGCAAAAACAAGCAGAGATAGTGGACAGCCTTGTCTAGTGCCCTTAGCTATATATATTCACTTGGAGTAATACCCTTGGAGCCTGATGTAAGCTTTAGGAGTTGAGTAAAGAGCATGCATCAGGCCCATGATTCTGTCACCAAAACCCCAGCGCTCAAGGATCGCAAAAATGTATGGCCAAGTGACCGAGTCAAAGGCCTTTTGGAGGTCAAGTGAGAGGAACATGCCTGATTGTTTGGGGCCCCCTGTCCAATTTGTTTGGAGGATTGAAACTATATCTATGGCCCTCCTAATCTGATCAGGGCCCTGCCTTCCTGGGATGAACCCCACTTGATTCTTATATATATATGTATAAATGAAGGAAACTAAACGATTTGCCAGAATTTTGGTGAGGATTTCTAAATCGCTATTGATAAGGGAGATGGGTCTGTAGTTAACCTCTTCTGGATTTTTGTCCAGTTTAGGAATGACTGCAATATAGGCAGTGTTAAGGTGAGGATCATGTGGGGTTCCCTCCGTCTTTGTGTTAAGGAATTTTGTCAGGTGGGGGGTCAGGGTATTGGTAAATGTCTTATAGTAGGGGTTAGAGGGACCATCTGGGCCAGGGGCTGATCCCGATTAAGGGCTTTCATTACTTCCTGAACCTCTCCTTCTGAGAAGGGGGCTTCCAATATTTCTCTATGTTCAGCGGAGAGATAAGGGATGGGGAGGCTGTCTAGATACTCGGAGATGAGAGCGTTATCTTTGGCTTAGTGGGAAACATATAGGTTGGTATAAAAGTCATGGAAGACCTCAAGAATTTTTGCAGGATTGGCTGAGTTGCCTTGGCCTGGGACTCTAATCTTGGGCATTAGGACCGGAATCTGGGGGTTAGTTTCGAAGCCAGCATGAAACCCAATCTGTTCCCCTGGGTATAAAATTTGTTTTTGCTCCAGCGGATTTGTTTTTCAGCTTTAACTGTGAGGGCAAGGTTGAGCTCCAGCCTAGCCTTGTCAAGTTGAGCCAGTAACGAGGGAGAGGGGTGCAGTTATTATCCATGCTGAAAAGTAGAGGAAGGTTAGTAGATGCTCCAAAGAAGAAAGGAAAGAGAGAAGGAATGGGAAGAGGGATAGAGGAAGAGGGAGCCCCCCCCGGGTTAGTAGGAACCCCGGGCGGAGAAAAGGAACCTAGAGAACCACTCGCACGTAGAAGTGAGAGAGTTTTCAAGAACACAAAGCTCCATGCCAAACGAGGCCTGGAGGTCCTATCCCCCAGAAACCGTGAGGAGTCAAAGGGATAGGAGGAGACGCATGTGTGCCACCCCAAACCAGGACACCCTGGAATGGGGAAAAAAATAAAAACAAAAAGTTAACTTTTGTTTAACCCTTTGACATGGGGTCGAGGAAATCAGATTAAAGACAACATTTCTACAAATACAGGTTGGAAACTAATGTAGTCATAAGTGGGGTTCAAATAACCCTAAGAACCCTGCTTACCACATCCCCCAATCCCACCAGGAAATACAAGCGGGGGGAGCCCCATGGGATGATTCCAGAGGAAGAGTCACTGAGTAGATCAGGACGGCGTGTCCTTCTTGTTCGGGTATGAAGGAGTGTCTCTGGAAGTCTTGTTGCTGAAAGTAACGGGAAAAGTGCAAACTGCAACATAACTGGTAATAAGGCACCGGAAGTTCACCAGGATAACAGGTCCTGGGGGATGGGAGAAAGTCAAACTCGGCCGACAGAAGATCAGTCAATCTTTGTGGGCTGCCTCCAACTAGGATAAGGATTCTGCTTCAGGCTGGAAGTCATGGAGGGCCATTTTGGGAAGATCTGCGAGCCTTGGGCTTATTCCAAAGGGGATTCAGAGGGCTCTTTAGTGGCGGGCATTTGTTTGAGCCTGTGAAGGGGTAAGAAGTTTCCATGTCCACCTCCTGGGAGATTATCCTCAGGCTGAAGAGAAGTTTTTCACCCATGGCAAAGTTGGAGAAGGAGTGGTTTTGGCCCTTGTATGTAAATTTCACTGCAAACGGAAAAGCCCATGTACATTTAATGTCTTTCTGTGTGAGGGCGTTTAGAAGTGGTTTCAGGGTTCTTCTACTTTGGATAGTAGAAGGTGCAAGGTCAGCAAAAATCTGCACAGGGTGACCTTGGCATGTCACCTGGGATAGGGCTCGTGATATTATCACATCCTTGACTGCGTAAAAGTGGGGTTTGGTAATGATGTCCCTGGGGGAGCCATCCTTCCTGGGGGGACAAAGTGCTCTATGGGCTCTATCCAGCTCCAGACAGTGGGACGGGATGTTCGGGATCAGCGTTTTCATTAGGTCCTGTGTCGCCACCATCACATCCAGGATAGATTCAGGCAGGCCTCTGATCCTGAAGTTGTACCTCCTGGACCCATTCTCTAAATCATCAATGTGGGATATAGCAGTGTCCAATTGATCTTGAAGGGTTTGAATGAGATCAGAATTTTGATGTGAGGTTGCAGCAGTCTGATCAAGCTTAGTTTCAATTGCCTCCATCCTGGAGCCTATGTTCTGGAGGTCTGCTTTAATTTACCCAGTGATTTTAGCTGCTGTGGAGGCTAACCCCCTATCCAGGAGAGCAGACAATTTGAGGTAGAGATCCTCTACGTTAAAAGGATGGTCTTTGGCAGGGGAATCATGGTGGGGAAAGTCATAGTATGCATCCATTACAGGCACTGCGGGGGAGAAAGCTTGATCCCCAAATGAGTGGCTGAGGAGGGAGGCCGGGTAGGGTAGTGTAGGTGGGCTGGGGATAGCACTTGCCTGTGATCCTGCTGACCATCCATGAGGGAGACATGAGGCTGTTTAGCTGTTTCTGCCGCGGTGGTCATCTTGGTACACCCAGGCCGGGTGGAGGCTGAGAAGGCCAGCTCCAGACTAAGCCTGGAAGCCGGATTTGACATGTGGGGGGTGCTCTCCGGTGGTGCCGGGGCCCGTTCACCTCAGAATCGCGGGTTGATTGCGGCTCGGGCGGGTGCTGTGGGTGCCGTTGGCCTGAGGTGGCGCGGAGCTCTGTGATCAAGTGGCCATCACAGATCCCTCACGCATGCGCACTGTCTTAACGTTTCTTTAGTAATTAATGCCGTTTCTCTGAAAAACCTCTGTATTGCCTTGGGGTCTGATTTACTAATACGTTCCTCCAATGCCACCCATTTTTTTTTATGCAGAGGACCATGGACCCAGTCCATGATTCTCCACAGTACTGCTGCCTCATGGTATTTTATAAAATCTGGGAGGAATACACCTCCCTTCTCTTTTGGTCTACTCATTATTTTATAGGCAATACGATTGCCTTTATTATTCCATACAAATTTCTGAAGTATCAATCTAATGCCGTGTACACACGGTTGGACTTTTCGACAGCAAAGGTCCGACAGAACAAATAAGTCAGACAATCCGACCGTGTGTGGGCTTTGCGCTGGCTCCCGCGACGGGGCTCACAAGGTGTCAATCTCGGCGATAAAAGCGGCGAGATTGACTTCCTTTTCTAGCCCCGTCGTACCTGAGTCACGTTCAAAATGAACGGACTTTAGTCCATGTGTGGGCAAGTCCGTTCATTCGGAAAGTCCATCGGAAGACCGTCGGACCTATTCTACCGGAAAGTCCGGTCATGTGTGGGCAGGTCCGTTCATTCAGAAAGTCTGTCGGAATTCTGTGGAAAGTCTGTCGCAAAGACCGTCGGACCTAGTCTGCAGGAAAGTCTGGTCGTGTGTACGTGGCATAAGAGTTTTGAAGTATGCCCCGGGAATATTAATCGGAAGGCTTTGGAAAATGTATAGGGCTTTCGGGAGAATCATCATTTGAATCACACTTATCCTGCCAAACCATGACAGTCTGTGTGCAGGGTATCCTTTCAAGTAATTTTTAATTTTATTCAAGAGAGGTAAATAGTTGTCATGATATAAATCTGTTGTTAATACTCACAGGAAAACTCACAAGTATTTTAGTCCTTTTTGTTTCCACATAAAGTGATAGAGGTTTCTAAGGTCCCTGCCTTCAACCAGCTCACGCCGATATACGTCGGCACTTTGAAGAGGGATTTCTTTGTTATTGCAGCAGCTAGCTGCCATAACCCAGATATCCTCTTCTTCAGTGAGCGATCCTCTGTCACCACGAGATCACTTTTATCGGCAGCGGGAGAGGGCCCCGCCAATCTCCAATGCCCTCCGCCGCTTAACAGAGCTGTCGGCAGCGGCGGAGGCGATCGGGTCCTCTCTGCTGCTTGGTATGGAAATGAGCGAGGGGAAGATGGCCCCCACCTGTCTCAATACCATTGCAGGGCAGAAGCGATGTCATAACGTCACTTCCGCCCATAGCTCTTAAAGGGCCATTTATTTTTTTCATTTTTTGAAATGACAATTTTTTTTATTGGATTTTAGGTCTTTTTGACCCCAGATCTCACATTTAAGAGGTCCTGTCATGCTTTTTTTCTATTACAAGGGATGTAATAGGACCACCAGGGAAGCCATCCACACTGGACCACCAGGTATGCCCCTAGACCCCCAGGAAAATGCCACTATGTGCCCAGGCAGTTGCCAATCTGTGCCCAGGCAGCTGCCAATCAGTGCCCACTCCAATGCCTACCACTGCCAGTGCCACCAGGGATGCCCATCAGTGCCATGTATCAGTGCCCATCAGTGCCACGTATCAGTGCCCATCAGTGCCCAGCAGTGCTGCCTATCAGTGCCCATCAGTGCCCATCAGTGCCGCCTATCAGTGCCGCCTATCAGTGCCACCCTATCAGTGTCCAGCAGTGCCGACTTTCAGTGCCCATCAGTGTCGACCATCAGTGCCCATCAGTGCCAACCAGTGCCACCCATAAGTGCCCATCAGTGCCAACCAGTGCCACCCAGTTCCACCCATAAGTGCCCATCAGTGCCGCCTATCAATGCCCATCAGTGCTGCATATCAATGCCACCCATCAATTCCACCTACCAGTGCCCATCAGTGCCGCATATCAGTGCTCATCGTCAGTGCCCGTCAGTGCCTGCTCATTGGTGCCACCTCATCGGTGCCGCCGTATCAGTGCCTGTCAGTGCCGCCTTATCAGTGCCCATCAGTGAAAGAGAAAACTTACTTATTTACAAATTTTTTTAACAGAAACAAAAGCAAAACTTTTATTTTTTTCAAAATTTTCTGTCTTTTTTTATTTGTTTAGCAGAAAATAAAAACTGCAGAGGTGATCAAATACCAACAAAAGAAAACTCTATTTGTGGGAACAAAATGATACAAATTTAGTTTGGGTACAGTGATGGATGTCCGCGCAATTGTCATTCAAACTGCGACAGCGCTGAAAGCTGAGAAATGGTCTGGGCAGGAAGGTGTCTAAGTGCCCTGTATCGAAGTGGTTAATTCAAAAAAGTGTATTGTTTCCAAAAAAAGTGCGCTTGTAAGACCGCTATGCAAATACGGTTTGACAGAAAGTCTTGCAATGACTGCCATTTTATTCTGTAGGGTGTTATAAAAAAATATATAATGTTTGGGGGTTCTCAGTAATTTTCTAGCAAAAAAAAACAGTTTTTAACTTGTAAACAACAAATCTCCGAAAGAGGCTCGGCCCTTAAGTGGTTAAAAGGACAGACATATTTAATATCTCTGTTTTTTCCATATTAATCTTGAGATTCGATACAATCCCATAATTACTCAATTCTTCCAAAATCTTTGGAAGTGTTTGTGTAGGATTTGTTTTATATAACATAATATCCAAAAGCGGATATCTTATGTTCTTGACCTGCAACCTCTATGCCTTCAATTTCCTGGTTAGCTCTTATAGAGGCTAAGAAGGGTTCTAGTGAGAACACAAATATTAAAGGGGAAAGTGGGCAGCCCTGACGTGTACCGTTACAAAGCCGAAAGGTTTCCGAGAGGGTTCCATTAACTTGAATTTGGGCCTACGTGGGCCTATGCCAAATTTATGCAATGTCCTCATCATAAAATCCCAATCTAGCCTATCGAAGGCCTTCTCAGCATCTATTGACAGGAAAAGGGTGGGCTTCCTTCCCTACTTTGCTTCATGTATTAAGAGGATTGATTTTAATATACTATCCCTAGCCTCTCTCCCGGGGACAAAACCCGCTTAATCTTTTCCTATGCAATCTGGCATATAAAGCTTTAGTCTTTCGGCCAATATCCTCACATAAATTTATACATCTTTATTAATCAGGGATATTGGCCTAAAGCTAGAGCACATTGTTAGATCCTTCCCTTCCTTTACTAAGAGAGATAGATAAACATACTACTAATAATAATAGTGGGGGTAATAATAATAATGAAAATAAAATAATTATATGATTTTAATGTTCAATGATTAGTTAACATAACAATTAATAATCATACAATATTTGATACAAATAATCAGTAGACATAATTAATAAGACTAAAAATCACAATAATTATGATTGATAAATTAAACTAAAGTAGACCAGATGTATTTCAACACCGTTTATACGTACATTATTTTCTGCATTGCATGCCTCAAGTAAAGTCCCAACATTTTCTTTTCTATATTTACGTATCAGGGATGGAGGCATGCCTTTGCTAGGTGTGCCGGGTCACACATGCTCTCAAGTTCTCATTTATTTTTTTTAGTTTCTGCCGGATTCCCCCAGGAAACAGACGCTGAATTTACTGATCACCATCTGCTTTCCAATACAGACTGTCATCATACAAGTCTTACTATGTCTCTTCACTTTAACTATTCATTCACCCACCTAGTTTAGGTGAATAGTAATCAATCACAAATAAAAATGTTAAATAGTAATAATAATAATATTAAATAAATAATACATAAAATAAATTTAAATTCAATTCAATAAATTAAAGTATAATTAAATTCATATAAATTACATAAAAAATAGTACCCACATTTCTATTAATATTATTATTATTATTATTATTATTATTATTATTATTATTATTATTATTATTATTATTATTATTATTTGTAACTAGCACTATGACAACACTATGCAACTGTAACAACTATGCAAATAATTAATACATTCTACAGGGATGTTTAATGTGTATATTGCAGCTCAAGTTTGTTATGAATGTTGAAATTCCGATTATTTTGGACATTTTTCCCCTATAAGATGCAATACATAATACAGATCAACATTTTACTTAAAATGAATTCATCAATAAACAAATGAATTAATTAACAAAACGATGTGAGTGGCTTTTTGTGTAGTACACAGTGCATGCAGTAAGCTAAATGACAGAAAAAATCCTGTACACTATGCTGTCACAGAAAAACAAAACAAAACAATGAATACATGAGTGTTTATCATACATCATCTAGTGTATAGCACAAATATACATGCATGAGCAGTACAATACACTCCATGTAAGGTTTACTAGGGGTTTTAATTTTTTTTTTACAAATTCAATTTTTCACATTCTCCTTCAGTAATAGACAGGCTTACTTTTGAGAAACTTTCTGGCAAAAATGACTTAATTTTTAGCATGATGGAAAGATATAAAAAACTGTATATATACAAACAACAAATAATCTACACATATGTGGTAGTGTCATCATTTTACGGATTCTAAAAAAAAAAAAATGTTAGGGTTTTTTTTTTTTTTTTTGGTGGTGGGTCATTGTAATGGCAAAAAATGTACAGCTAAATTGAAAAAATATATTTTTTTTCCTGTTTTGGGTCAGTTTTTCTCTCATATTAAAACAAAATCAGGAGATATCTATTAACATTTCCCACCAAGTCAATCAATCTGTCCTGATAGAAAAAAAGTGATATAATTCACCGGGAAACACAAAGTATTTGGGATGATATGTACAGATTTACTAACACATGTCACAGATGTACAATTAGGTTTGGGTTTTAAGGTTTGTTGTAACCCGGGTCATGAAAGGGTCAAAGTTCAATATTAATGTTAAAGTAAATCTTTGACAAGAACATTTTTGTGGGATGTCTTATCGCTGCGTGTGACTCTGTGCACCAGGACAACGCATTCCTAATAAAATGATAATAATTCCTGGTGATAAATGACCTCTAAGTTCCTGACTTGGCTTTGTACTGCTTAAAAAAAATCCCCTCAAAACCCAAACCTGTAGGATCCTGTGGGGTCCCCTCAAAGTCCAAACCTGTAGGGTCCTGTGGGGTCCTCTCAAAACCCAAACCAGTCCATTGGAATGACAGTACACATTGCTTACTAAACTTGTACATTTTTCCTTTACAAAAAAAAATATGGCATGTGGTCGCTGTAAAAATTAATTTTAGTGCACTTAAACCCAATATTTAACTTCCAATTTTTGATGAAAAATATAAATGATAATGGACGGTTGTAGCGAATAAACAGATACCAAACATGTCACACCTTAAAACTGACCACATCTGTGAAAAGCTGAAGGGCCATGGTACCCCAAATTGTCCATAGGGGGCACTATAAAGGTGTTTACAGTTATTTTGCACTCTCATGTGTCCACAGAGAGACAGGGTCACTTTTTCATTATTTTACATTTATTTTATTATCTTTTACATTTTTTAACAATGTTTTTTATTTACCTTTATTGCTGTCACAAGGGGGTAACAAGTCCCAGTGTGATAGTATGAACAGATGACGGGTTCTCCTTATGGAGACATCAGGGGACTATTAGACCTCTAATATCTCCCCTGCCCCCCACTGCAGCTAATAAAGCACAGACCATGCTTGAGTAGCCCCTTTCCCAGCTATAGAATCCGGGGAATGACAGCTCCGCCCCCTGTGGTGATGAAATGCTCGTCTCTTCTGGGCTCACAGAGGAAATTTGGTATAACCTTCAGGAGATTTACCCTCTTCATGACCAGGCCATTTTTTGCATTACTTTAACTGACAATTGCGCGGTCGTGCGACACTGTACACAAATAAAATGTTTGTCCTTTTTTCCCCACAAATAGAGATTTATTTTGGTGGTATTTGATCACTTTTGTGGGATTAAATTTTTTGTGCTATAAATAAAAAAAGACCAACAATTTTGGAAAAAAAAACAATATTTTTACATTCTGCTATAAAACATCCAATAAAAAAATGTAAAAAATCAAATTTCTTCATATATTTAGGCCATTTCTGTTACATTTCTTGGTAGTAAAAAAATCCCAATAAGTGTATATTGATTGGTTTGTGCAAAAGTAATAATGTCTACAAACTATGGGGTATAAACTGGAATTTTTATTAATTTTTATCTTTTTACTAGTAATGGTGGAAATCGGAGACTTATAGCGGGACTGCGATATTTCGGCGGACAGACGAACACTAATGCCCTGTACACACGATCGCACATTCCGACAACAAAATCCATGGATTGTTTCCAACGGATGTTGGCTCAAACTTGTCTTGCATACACACGGTCACACAAATGTTGTTGGAAATTGTGAACGTCAAGAACGCGGTGACATACAAGACGTACGACGAGCCGAGAAAAATGAAGTTCAATAGCCAGTGCGGCTCTTCTGCTTGATTCCGAGCATGCCTGGAACTTTGTGCGTCGGAATTGTGTACACATGCTCGGAATTTCCGACAACGAATTTTGTTGTCGGAAAATTTGAGATCCAGCTCTCAAATTTTGTGTGTCGGAATTTCCAATGAAAATGTCCGATGGAGCCTACACATGGTCGGGATTTCCAACAACAAGGTCCCAGGGAACATTTGCTGTCCGACCATGTTTTACGCGGCAATAGCGACACTTTTTTTGGGACCAGTGACACCACTGCAGTGATCAGTGCAAAAAATATACACTGTCACTGCACTAATAACACTCGTTTGGAAGGGGTTAACATCAGGGGCGATCAAAGGGTTAAATGTGTGCCTAGCCAGTGTTTATGTGTACAGTGTGGTGCTTTTACTAAGGGATGTGCTTTGCAGGGAAACAAAGTCCATTCCATCCCCGCCAACAGGGCGGAGCTCTGCATTGTTTACATATGTTGGGGGTCCTGTTCAAAATGGGGGCCTAGTGCAAATAATTTATTCCTGTGGACATAGGAACAAAATATTTATTTTTAAGTGAATAAATGACACTTTAATGTTGATTTCTAGATTTGGATGTTAGGAGTTCTGTTCAAACTTAGGCCTGGGGCAAATAATTTATTATTACACATAAATGAGAAAAAAAATATTTTAGGAGTTTTCTTTTTTTTCTGTGAATAAATGATGCTCTAGATTTTTAGATCTTACAATGGCAGTTAGGGGTCCTTTTTTTAATTTAATTTATTTTTTTTATTTTTTTTGAATTGCTATTTATTTTATTTATTTTTATTTAATTTTAATTTGGGACTCAGCGTGCATAATATAATACACCTAGGGGCTACAATACATTGTATTTATGGATTTTTTTTAATAGAATTAAAATAAAAAATGAAAAAATACTGACAATGAAAAAAAATGAAGATAAAATAAATAAATAACTGAAAAAAAATGAAGTGAAAGTAAAAAAATATAAAAATAATAATGTGTGCTGCAATGAAATGTGTATGATGTCACCCCTTACTGGAGACATAATTACCTTGCCAATTAGTAATCATATCTACTTGATATATGTGTACTGTGTTCACCTATCATCTCAGTCAGAATACATGGACCCCTCTTGTTTTCATTTGGGTGGGGACTTCACGGTTGTCTGTTCTTTACAATTCTTAATTCAATATTAAAAATTAAACTTTAAAAATTGATATAAAACTATTAATGTCTATGTCAATGTTCAGGCCTGCCGGACTGAGTGTACCCAGATCACGTATCCATAGTTACATAGTAGGTGAGGTTGAAAAAAGACACAAGTCCATCAAGTCCAACCTATCTGTGTGATTATGTGTCAGTATTACATTGTATATCCCTGTATGTTGTGGTCATTCAGGTGCTTATCTAATAGTTTCTTGAAGCTATCGATGCTCCCCGCTGAGACCACCGCCTGTGGATGGGAATTCCACATCCTTGCCGCTCTTACAGTAAAGAACCCTCTACGTAGTTTAAGGTTAAACCTCTTTTCTTCTAAATTTAATGAGTGGCCACGAGTCTTGTTAAACTCTCTTGTGCGAAAAAGTTTTATTCCTATTGTGGGGTCAGTAGTCCAGTATTTATATATTTAAATCATATACCCTCTCAAGTGACAGCATACTCTAGGTGCGGCTGAACCATAGTCTTGTAGAGTGGGAGAATTATCGTTTGATCCCCTTTTTAATGCATGCCAATATTCTGTTCGCTTTGTTAGCAGCAGCTTGGCATTGCATGTCATTGCATTCATATTTTTGCCACCCAAATGCATTATTTTACATTTTTCTACATTGAACCTCATTCGCCATGTAGTTGCCCACCCCATTAATTTGTTCAGATCTTTTTGCAAGGTTTCCACATCCTGCGGGGAAGTTATTGCCCTGTGTTGTGGAAAATTTTATATTAATGTATTGTCATAAGTCTCCCAGTGTGTGTTCAATCACAGCCCACTCTAATAGCTGACTGGGGTAGACCAACGCTGGTTGAGATCCGTTTGGTAGTGAAAAGCTCTTTGGGGATGTAGAGAAATGTTTGTGGAGTGGGGACGTGTCTGGCAGCTAAGGGCCCCTGTGCGATGCACAGAACGGTTGTCTGGTGGGGATGTGTTCGCTCTGCAAAGACATTATCGGTTTAACGAGTGTGCTCTCATGTTGCCCCTGTGTGCCTGATCAACACATTTGTGGCCCAGTGAGTGTACGCCTGCCGATAATCTCTTGTCCACAAAGACAGTAGAATAATCCAGGTATACATTGTTCTCTGGAACAATGTATAATAGGGATTTCTATCAACGGAAATACGGGAGTCTTTTGGGTTCTGGTTGGAGACTGGGTTAATGTTTGAAAGCCATGTGGCTTCTAAAAACATACATGCACCCTGTCTCTGCTCCGACACACCCATAAGACTCCTGTAGTCATTGTTCATTGGTTGTTGCATTTTCCTGTGTTGTTAAATCCTTATATGGTCATTGATATCCTGTGAGGTCACAAGCTTTGTAAGAGGTGTTATTGGCTGTTGGAGGCCGAACCCTCAAGCTTCGGGACCTCCTATTGATATGCTAATAAAGTGGCTCACGCAGACAGCTGAGGGAGGCTGGCTGCAGGGTGATCTTGGAACTGGAACGATGAGGTTGTCTTTTGTCTAGTTGGTTGGATGGGGCACACACCAGAGGATGGATACGATCAAAAGGTGAGATGCATTTATTTCATTAGACAAAATTGTTATTATGATTAGAAACAGGAGATTTGGATGTGTGCTTTGCGTACATCTAAATTTCGCTGACAGCATGGCGAGCCAGAACGTAGGAGTGAACAGAACCTCCTTCAGAATCGGATCATTAGGATGTGCTGGGGAGGGTCTGCTTCGCAAAAAGAACATATTTTTCGTCTTTTGAAATAATGCTGGAAGTTTGATCGTATGTCTGGTGTGTGCCTGTGTGTGTGTGTGTGCCTGTGTGTGTGTGTGTGTGTGCCTGCATGTGTGTGATTTGTATCTCAAATCTTTGTGTAAGGAGACTATGTGTGCCTGCGTGTGTGTGTGTGACTGATGCTGTGTAACAAGTTTGTAATGCATATGAGAAATAGAAATGTATGAATTGATATTATTTGCAGCCTGCAATGTGTGTGTGTGGCTAAGTAGTTTTGTAAGTAGCTGAACCTGTTTGTAAAGATGCCATGAGTTTAGTGAAGGGGCAGGAACTGTTGTTTTTGTATTGAAAGGGGCTACGCCCTGGGGGAAGGGAATTATAATGTTCTGAACAGACATACAAGCATTCACTGTCTCTATCTCTCAATGTTTTCTTCCTGTGAAAGCTGATGTGAACTGAGTTTGAGGGTATGTTACAGTCATGTAATTGTGGGTTATGTGGCTTGGTTGTTGCATTGGATAGCATGTGTTCCTAAGTTGTGTTTTTTTTGTAACTTTAACACTTTTAAATGTTTGTCTAAGCTTTCATTTAGTATCTCAAATGTGTAAGTTTTTGGGGAGACATTTTTGGTTTTGGCAGGAAAATGGTTTTTGTCTGCTACTTCCTTTTGTTTTCTTGCTGTTGTTGTCTACCATGTGACTATGGTCGGCCATTTTCTTTTCCTTTGTGTGTGAACTTTGAAATGTTTATCCATCTTGGTCAGTTTTGGCGGGAAAATGCGCCATTTTTTGGGGGTCTGGCCTTTGTTGTGGTCACCATGTGCATCGGCGGCCATTTTGAAGACTTGTGAGTCTTCCTATAGGGGGAGCTGCTCCATTGTGTATTCCTTTGTGTGTGCAAAGCCATGTGCTTTAAGCTATAATCTGGCTTCTAGGCACCATTTTGTGAATTCTATTTTTGTACTGTTTACATACTTTTCAAGGAAACTATTGCGTTTTCTGTATTGAATATTGGTTTTAAGTTGAAATGCCTGTTGCATATCCAAGTGCCCATGCATTGTTGGGACATCACAATAGGAGCTGTTTACACCCTGTGGGGGTCACAGGTTTCTAGGTAATAGCATGGGGGAGTTCTAACTCTCAGAGTCAAATAGAGTGTATTGTTTAAGAAATCCTAGTTTGTCTTGTCATTTGTTAATGTCGGCCATTTTTCTGTAGTCCGGGTTTCATTCCCCATTTTGCCGTGGACCGATTTTCGATTGCTGCAACTGCCTTTTTGTTTATGCTGATTTTAGTCTCGAGCGAAATATCTCTGGTTTTGTACTGATTTCCATTTCCAGTAGAATCATTTAGGTTTTTATACCAGTTGTTTTAAAGAAGTTTATGTTTCTAGTGAAGAAATCTCGATTTTGGCGGGATCAACAACTAAACAGATGTTTCAGATTTTGGCTTTTGTTTCACTGTTGTGTGGTATTTCGGTCAAAACTTGTGGTTTGACTTCCCAGGGGATATGTGAGTCAAGGGGGATTCCCTCCCATTTGCAATATGGGGGTTTATTCCACCCACTCCTGTACAAAAGTTTTTATTTGTTGTTAGCCATAGAATTTTCTAATAATAATAGACAAAATATGAAGCTATTCGAGGCTTCCCCCCCCCCTCCCTCTTGCTACTCAGGTGTGCAACAGGAAGTTGGTGGGAGGGGCTTGGGGTCTTTTGACTTGTGTTTGGAAGGACAAAATCATTTTTATTTTTAAATTATATTAAGGTTTATACTGTAATACAGTTTTGGGTAGAGAGCAAACAGGAGGCATCCAAGTTATTGTTGTAATATCTAGGTACAGAGAGAAGCCATAAGATTGTTTTGAATAGTGGAGGATTTCATGGTGCTTTGTAGTTTGTCTGACAACACATTTATAGGGCTGCCGATAACCGGTTGTAGAGCATGTAAATGTGAGGATTAGTACGCTAGCACACCGGGAGGCCGTGTAAAATAATCGGAGAACGCCGGGTGCCAGTACTGTAAAAATAGTCACTAAGCAGTACTGATCCGAAAACTAGTGCAAGGGTGCCCTGGACGCAGGGACCGTCAGAAGCGAATCGAATCGTCATGGGTAATGTTGGTCCATGCGTTGGAGGAAAAAAATGAGGCTCCACACCAGTCAGACAGCTGCACTTCACATGAGATCTGGTTTGGGGATCCGGACATGAGACCCCTTAAAGATCGGCAGATATGGTCAGAGGGTACAGTAAGGTGTACTCCTTTGGCAGGTACTTTTGATGTCTGGAGGTACGGGACCCCAGAATAAAAATACCTTGGAAGTAGTTCAGCTGTAGCTTCAGAAATCTGTAATGTTGAGTGAGTTGATGGATGCGTAGTACACATTTGTGTGATTAAAAATACACAGGCCTGTTTTTGAACTTTGTGTGGCTGGTCCATCCAAAGATTTCGAAATGCTCTTGTGCTTTTCAAATTGTACTCTTTTCAGGGGCGTGGCGACCGGACTCCAAGATGGACGCTTAGCCCAGGAGCTCCGCTCGCCCACCGGAGATAATCCGCCAGCATCAGAGCCCACCAGCACCATCCACGGCTCCAAACACTGCCATCTGAGTGCCAAATCCCCGCGGATCAAGAAAAAGATGCCACGGCACCGAAAAACACCACAGCAGCCGCAGAAGATGACAAGCTATTATGCCTCGCGCGGGCCTCAGCAAAATGGCGGCGGCGCCAGAACTGACAGGCCGGACCAGGGATCCGGACGGAACAGCGGAGCGGAGGCATCAGCGGCTTCCTCCTGCCTGACCAACCCTCCCAGCGAACAATCCTCGGGCCCCTCTACCCCCACAACACGCAGCCCGGCAAAATCGCGGCAGCGGAGGGACTCACCAGTCAGATCACAGGCCGATCCGGCCATGGAGGTAAGCGGGCCTTCCAGCACTACAGGCCAGAGCGTTAAGGGCCGGGATCCTATCACAGATTTCCCCACAGCAGATAGGCCAGTGTCAGATACATTAATGAAAGATATGCTGCTGTCCCTGCGCTCCTCACTGCAGACAGATCTGATGAGAGGAATCACTGAATGCCAGAGGGAAGTGCAGACGCTAGGCCGCAGAGTGAATCAGGTAGAACACAAGATGGAGGAGTACACCTCATCTTATAATGTTATGGTAGAAGCGCACTCAGCACAAGGGGAGGACATCTTATGGCTAAAAGATAAAATAGCAGACCTCGAGGACAGATCCAGGAGGAACAACCTCAAAATGAGGGGGGTTCCAGAATCTGTCCCCCCTTCTCAGCTTCTGCAATATGCCCAGGCCTTTTTTTCCACTTTAATACCTGAGGCAACTGCATCAGACCTTCTAGTGGACAGGATCCACAGGGTACCTAAACCATCGTTCCTCCCAGATGACACACCTAGAGATGTCTTAATGAGAATACACTACTACCACATAAAAGATCGTATTCTGCAAGTTTCCCGCAAACAGGAAAATATTCCACAACAGTATGCCGCCATCAGAGTGCTGCCTGACTTGTCTAGACACACTCTGCAACGCCGCAGAAATTTATTGACCATCACAAAAGCCCTGAGAAACCACAATATCTTGCACAAATGGAAATACCCTGCTACCCTGTCGATCACTCACAATGGCCAAACCATCTCGGTGTCTACCTTAGAAGAGGGACTTAAGGCTTTAAGGAACTGGGGCATAATATCTGACCAACCAGCACAACATGCGCAACCTCAGGGACTGACCCCTATACAGAACGAGTGGCAAACCGTCTCATACAAGCGCTCATCCAAGAAAAGCAATGGTGGAAGCTCATAACACTCCACACAGATATAATTCAGTTTATCTCCAGGGAAGAGCTTAGGATTAACTCTTACCTACACCCCAGTCAACCAGTAGCAGTTACAACTGCACAGGGATCAATTCATGGATCCATTTCTTATCAAACCCCTGTTGACTTTCTGTTTTTTTTCTCCTTGTTTTTCTGCACCCTTTGTTTTTGATATACACAGTTTTATCCACGAAAGTAACGGACCAGTCAAGACACACGAAGAAATGAAAAGACCTACCTTTCATCATCAACCCACAAAGATCTCCCCCTCAACCGGGCGCAGTGAGTACATCTACTACATCACCCCACAAAACCACAAGTACCTTTCACAATGACGATAACATGCCTTTCAATTAATACCCGGGGACTAAATCACCCAGCTAAACGATTCTCCTTGTGGAAGGAAGCTAGCACACACAAAGCGGACATTCTTTGTGTCCAGGAAACCCACTTCCAATTACATAATGCTCCTCAATGTAAGCACAAAAACTACCCAATCATATACATGGCCAATACACCAAATAGCAAAAAAGGAGGTGTCCTAATGGCTTTCAAGGACTCGCTATCCATACAACCTAAAGATGTCTTTACTGACGCTGGAGGCAGGTACATCATCTTCACAGGAGACATTAATTCCAAACCATACACAGTGATCACACTGTATGCTCCGAATACACGCCAAGTCAGATTCATCAAAAAAGTCCTACACAAAGCAAATTCCATGAAATATGGTAACCTATTAATATGCGGGGACTTCAACATAACCTCAGATCCGACACTGGACACATCATCAGGCCAGTCAAAAGGAACCCTATCCCTTCAGTCCATACTCCACCAAGAGGAACTATACGACATATGGAGATGCTTACACGCCTCGGAAAGGGACTATACTTTTTTTTCCAACAGGCACTCTTCTTACTCCAGAATAGACATGTTTTTAACAGATAAATGGCTCC
Source organism: Aquarana catesbeiana (assembly GCF_042186555.1). Taxonomy (NCBI): domain Eukaryota; kingdom Metazoa; phylum Chordata; class Amphibia; order Anura; family Ranidae; genus Aquarana; species Aquarana catesbeiana. The sequence continues at coordinate 8,748,263 of NC_133324.1, read as the reverse complement.
TGCAAAACGTGAACATGTCTAAAATACATGAAATTACATGGTCTGACCATGCAGCCATTTCCCTGTCTATTGTAGAGAAGGGAGTCTCCTCCTCACCACCCATCTGGCGTTGCAACACCAGACTATTCCAAGATAATAAATATCACAAAATAATCTCCCAACATATACAAAATTTCTTTTCAGAAAATGAGGGCTCTGTGGATGATCCATTTGTTGTATGGAGCGCTCACAAGGCCTTTATGAGAGGAATCCTGATCCAATTGGGAACTAGAGAAAAAAGGAGGCGAACTCAGCAGCTGAACACTATTATTGCAGACATACACCTTATAGAAACTCAAAACAAAATATCCCCATCCACAGCACTTATCGACAAACTCAATTCTCTTAGAGAACAACTCAGAACGCTCCTAACTCAACAATATGACAAGCACTTAAAATACCTACGACAAAACTACTATACCAATGCTAACAGGGCAGGTAAATACCTAGCGAATAGACTGAAAGCGGCACGCACCAGAACTAGAATAGCATACATCCAACACCCTACGCTAACACACAGAATCACAAATCCACAAGAGATAGCGAACCAATTCGCTACATACTATAGCTCACTATACAATTTACACGAAGATGCACATACACCACATCCAACTATAGACAAAATAAATTCTTTTCTGGAGCACCTAAACCTTCCAGCCCTCTCTGACGATCACTTAGAACACTTAAATGCTCCGATAACACACAGAGAAATTGAAATGACAATACATACACTTCCAAATGGGAAATCCCCAGGCCCGGACGGATTCTCTAATGAATACTTCAAAATGTTTACCAATATTCTATCTCCACACATGACAAAAATCTTCAATAAAGCTGCTGAGGTTGCCTCCTTTCCACAGGAAATGCTAAAAGCACATATAGTGACTCTACCAAAACCGGGTAAGGAACCTAACACACCAGCTAACTTCCGACCCATATCACTGCTGAACTCCGACACAAAAGTATACGCGAAACTACTAGCTAAGCGACTAACATGCATATTACCTAATCTCATTACGAGAGACCAGATGGGCTTTGTGAGAGGGAGACAAACTTCGGACGCCACTAGAAGGATTATTAATGTGATAAACCATGCTGAAAAGACTCGAACGCCTTCTCTGCTGCTATCCATTGACGCAGAGAAGGCGTTCGATAGGGTCCACTGGACATATATGGAACAAACATTGCGGAAGTTTGGATTCAAAGGCCCGATTCTGCAAGCTATTATGGCATTATACTCTTGCCCGTCAGCACAGGTGTACTCTGCGGGGTTCCTATCCGCAACCTTCCAGATCAAGAATGGAACCCGACAGGGGTGCCCCCTATCTCCTGCAATTTTTAATTTGATGATAGAGCCGTTAGCTGAATCCATACGCTCCCACCCTTTGATAACAGGCTTCCAGTTTGGGTCAGTGAAACATACCATTAATCTATTCGCAGACGATGTAATCCTGCTACTTACTAAACCCTCCATATCTTTAATACAGGCCCATAAAATCCTCATAGCTTTTGGAGAGATATCATACTATAAAGTCAACTTTACTAAATCTCTCATATTAGACATGGGTATCTCACCAAATACCCGAAAATCGCTACAAGCAAAATTACCATATATGTGGAGTAAAGGAAATATTACATATCTGGGAATCACACTCACAAATAAAATATCCACAATAATAAAAGCCAATGTATTACCACTCATTAACAAACTGGAAGCCCAAACCAAAAACATGTCCAATAGCGAAGTATCTTGGTTAGGCAGAATTACAGCTTACAAAATGATGTTATTGCCACAAATACTATACTTATTCCGCTCTCTACCACTGTCTATCCCTCAACACCTTTTAAAAAATATAGAGAATATTGCTTGGAAATACATATGGAAGGGAAAAAAAGCTAGATGTTCACGAAATAATCTCACATCACATAAGCAAGCGGGCGGAGCAGGTTTAGTGGACATACACGACTACTATTGGGCAGTACGCCTTGACCAAATCAAACACTGGTTTCAAACAACTGACACACCATTATGGGTGGACATTGAAAAAACGACAGCACCAATGAACAATCTACCCCTACTACTCATGACAGACGGGTGGATACCGTGGGACACAAAAAAACTGCCTCCTACTACGCAAATCTCGTTAAAGGCGTGGAGAGTTATACGGGAACATACGTATAAAGACAAACAAGACATACAGTATAATATACCCTTATCGTTCTTGGAAACAAAAATCCCAATGCTGACAATCAAAGACCTGTCAAGAAAGGGCATACTACACATATCAGACCTATATAATGGCACACATCCCAAATCTGTGGAGCAACTCATGACACAATACCATCTTCCAAAGAATTCACAGTTTACGTGCGTAAGAATTGTAAACTTCCTTAAATCTAAGCCTACACCTACCATACACCTTCCGAGCAATATTTGGAAATTTTACACCACAACCAAACAACATACAAAAGGAATATCTTTCTTCTATAATATCACCAAAGATAAACTCACATTTACCAAAACTACTGCAATGAAGAAATGGGAAGAAGAACTAGGTATATCAGCCTCAGATGAACAGTGGCAACAAGCCTTTAGAGCAATACACAAGGCTTCCCACTGCATTAAGCATTGGGAATTAACTATTAAAATGGCCAATAGATGGCACTACACCCCATATAGAATAGCGAAATTCTTCCCGGGAACATCCCCAAATTGCTGGAGAGCCTGTGGGCAAATAGGCAATTTACTGCATATGCTTTGGTGTTGTCCTGCTGTTAAATGCATTTGGAACCAAGTGTTTAAATTGATTTCCACGTTAACGGGAGTAATATCTCATCCAGACCCAGCGCTGGCAATATTGCACCTGAACATAGAAAAATATCATATAGACTTTAGACCAGTCGTAACTCATATTTTGCTTGAAACACGCTTAACGATATTACGAAATTGGAAATCCACAAATGCCATTAACCTATCAGACATAACCAAAGCAGTTCATAGAAATTACACTTTCGAGCGCCTCTTAGCAATAAACTCTTTACAATGCAAAAAATTTGATAAACAATGGTCAATATGGTCCAAAAGTTAATGTTTTTATTGATGGTTCTGTTTCTATTAACGTTTGACTAATGAAAACAAGAAAAACACAACGCACAGTGAACATACTCTGCTTATGTTAAATGTTTACATGCCTCTTGAACAACTAATTAACTAAATGAAAATTTCTGAGAATGTATATCACCGGATTGTATACAACCTGAATGTGTATATCACTTTTCTCCCTTCCTTTTATGTTGTAAAACATATTCTTTTCTAAAAACTTCAATAAAAACCATTGAAAGAAAAAATTGTACTCTTTTCCATCGCTAAAAGAGTGAAGGCAGCATTCCATCTGGTCCTTTTTATTTTTTCATTTTTCGTTTTTGGGAACTATGAAATATCTCCCCCACATTTGTATCTAAATGTTTGTCTTTGTTTCATTGTTTGTATGTGGTAACAAGATGTTTGAACCTCCCGTGACAGCCCTCTTGCGTGTCGCGGCTGTTGTATTTTAGAAAAAAAAAAAAGTGAAAGTAAGATTTACAGAGGGTTTAGTTATTGTCGGTTTTGTGGAATGTCAGTGACAATTTACCAATATACATGAATATTGTATTGTTTACCATTCTTTGAAGGATAGAGTAATAACTTTTGTTTATAAGTATCTTTTCAGGTCCAAAGAGATTCTGGAAGTGTGTGTACAGGTGTATAAGAAGGTAAAAGTATCATTGGCTATTTCACTGTTTTATTCTGCACCATTCTAAACCCTACATGTCTTCCTCCAGTTTATAATGAGGAGGGAAGAAAAAGGGGGATGAGAGTGGTGAGAATAACACATTTGCACCATTCTAAACCCTAAATGTCTTCCTCCAGTTTGTAATGAGGAGGGAAGAAAAGGGGGGATGAGAGTGGTGAGAATAACACATTTTCAAACCAACAATACTAACCGCTCTAATTCTAACCAAGTTTGTGCCAAGACTGTCTTTCTTTGATAGAATTTGAATCAGCAAGCAGCAGTCTGGTGAAAGAGGCTCCCATCCCAGATGCTAAGAACCTTTTTGTCACTGGTTCCAGGTATTACACCCCAGATGGTAAGCCACTCACAGGTTATGCAGTGACCACAGTCCCAATGTCTGGGTTATTGTCATATGAGGTTTGTTTGAAGGTCAACCAAAAACAGAGTTGTACTTTCCTCATTAGCTGTCACCTACATTCTCAGCTGATGGGGTAGGTGCAATCACTGTAACATGAACTTCAAAAGGTCCACCACAGGGTTCACGAGTCCATCCTGGACCCTGACACAATAACCAGTTTACATTCTTTCCAACCAGGTGACTGGATCATTGTAAAGAAGCTTGAGGGATGAGACCATGCCAGCCACTGCAAGAAGCTGATCAACTACAAAGAGTAGAGAAGTATCTTCGTTAATTTATATTTTTTTGTTTAATAAATTTTGGCAAGGGTTACGATGAAAAGCATCCCAACTAGCTAAGAAAGAGAACAGGACACATGGTCGGGTCTACTAGTGCCCCAGCGATGACGGCAGTACATGCTATATGTGACGTTCATATTGGTGTGAGGAGTTTTGACAGACTAGTAAAATCCAAACAGACACCTGTCAAAAGAACTTAACAAAACATTTCTAGAGGGTAAAATTAATTATAATTTTAACAATAGCTCTGGTTCTTGCCAGCTTTGGTATCGGGATAACTAGGTAGCCCACAAGTGTGCTTCAACTGTAGTTTGGTATTAATGCGGATCTATAGCTTATAAGGTAATTTCCCATAAGGCAAGAGGTTCATGTGTGCTGGTGAAACTCGTCCCAGCATCTTATGTCTCGGCCGATCGTGAGGATCTGATGGCGCGAGAGAATGTAAGAATGGCAGGGACAGCTGCAAGGGAATTGCTTGTACACAGTGGGGGCTTGAGCTTATGAAACGCTTGAACAATTTCTCATCCATCTGGATGTGATGTTTTCATGTAATTGTTGAAGCTACAAGGAAGTTCCCACAGTCCAAGGGGGTTTCTGGGAATTCATAAGTAAAGATTGTTATATCTGGATCAGGGATAGTAGTGACAAAGTTCAGGCCCATATGGATAAGGTTTAGGTCCCTACAAGGCAAAGCCAGAGCTATAGCTAGTGAAGGTTGGAGTCCTTGTAAGGGTTTGGGAATCGTTGGGGATTTCATTATTTTATTTTGCAGCGGATCATAGTGAAGGAAGTAGGGGCATATATACTCATGTTGTTTTTGTTTCTATTCCTTCTATATGCCATGATGAGGTGCTCCTGTTGCCTGATTGGAAGCGTGACCAGAGCCTGAGCAGATGACCAAATCTTCCCTGATGAGATACCCCGAAGCCCGACCCACGTACAAGACACAGAGGATCCCAAACCGACCAGCGATTACTACAGCTCACCATGTCGTGTCCTCCCTAGAAGTCATTCCTCCTGAAGAGCAGAGTCGCCGTGTTTTCCTTTTTATGGGCTCATATGGACTGTAAGGACTGATACATTTCCAGGTGTAAGAAGAAGATCAAGATTCATGGAGTGACACATGGGAGGATATGACAAAGAGGAGGAGCTGTTGTGGAAAATGTTATTAATGTATGTTGTCAGATTCCCCCCAGTGTCAGTTTTGCTGCAATACTCTCATGTGAGGGTATTCGCACATACAGACGCTGGTGGAAGACCATTGGACGCGGAAACCTTCCCGTGGACACGGCAGATCTGTTGCTCTTTAAGGAATGTTAGATTATGCATTCATCAGGAGTTTAGCCACCTCATGGTGACTGCATTAATGACTCCGAGCATACATGTCTGCGTACATGGGAACTATAGCATAACTATATGAAAATTATGGCCCACTGAGCCATGGTTTTGTATGGTTCGCATCACTGGTAACAGTGGGAGTGTGCACACGGTTGTGTTCAAAGCCATGTGCTTGCCACATGGTTTTTCACACCACTGTCTGCACACGTCACTACTGTATTCCTATTTTGAATGTATACATGTCTTTGATTGGTTCTGTGTTTGACCCTATTGGAAGGGTTTATGTGTTCTCACATCCTGTTACATCCTTATATGGTCATTCACATCCTGTGTTCATTTCCTGTGATGTCACTTGCAATGTAAGAAGTGATTGGCTGTTGGAACCATCACTTCCTGTTTGTGAAAGCTTTTGAGGTAATAAAAGGGCATGCGAGCTGAAGAAAGGCAATCATACTGAGCTGAGAATGTAAGAGGGAGTTGATGTCTGTTTACTTGAAATGCGTGGGTTTTTAGGTAAGATGCATTTATTTCATTAGATAAAATTGGTATTATATCATAAGATGGAAATGGGTGCTTATTAACACAGGAGATATGGCTGTGTGCATAGCTTACAGCCAAATTTCCATTTCATCGGTAACTTGATGAGCTGCAGACAGGTACTTGGGTACTCTGATGGGCTAAAGACAGGTACTCAGGTAACTTGATGAGCTGCAAACAGGTACTCGGGCACTCTGATGGTGTCACGTACCTGACGGTAGAGCCTGATATGCAGAGCACGGCCTCTCTTACACCTCTGACTCGAGGCCCCCTGGTAGAGCAAACAGGAGGCGCAGGAGTGCAGAGTCACATGAGTGCCAGGTGGATCACAGACAGTGAAGCCGGGATAGCTGCAAGAGGGATGGTAGTTCAGTAGGATTCTTCAAGCAGAAGAGAAGGCAGGAACGGGCAGGCCGGGTCATACACTGGAGGGCACGTCAGGAGCAGATGCGAAGGCAGAAGCATAGTCAGGATACATGCCGGACTGGTGATGGGCTGGCAGCAAGGTAGCAGAGGGAGCAGGCAGATGCAGAGTCAAAAAAGCTGGGTCAGATACAGGCAGGAAGCCGGAACATCAGAGGCAAGCCAGTTCGGTTAACAGGAACAGGTATCAGATACAAGGAACACACGGGAATGCTGTAGAGCAGACAGCACTGAGTCTGGAAACTGGCTGAGTTTAAATAGCCTGTTTGGGTGGCAAAAGCTGTCACAGGGTACATGCGCAACAATGGCATTCTGACAGGGGCAGAGGTAACAGGTCATCTTCTTCGGCAGCCATCTTGGGTGCTGGCATGCCCTTCCTGACAGGCAGAGGTAACAGGTCATCTTCTTCCATAGCCATCTTGGGTGCTGGCATGCCCTTCCTGACATTGCCCCCCCAATGGGCAGCCTCCGGATGACCAATCTCTCCACTTTGTCAGGATAGGTGTTTCTGAAAGCTTGGATAAGTTCTTGGACATGAATGTTGCCTTCTGATTCCCATGAATTGTCCTCAGGGCCATATCCTCTCCACGTAATCAAGTACTGAACTTGATTCCTCCTTTTCCTGCAATCTAAGATTGCCTCCACCTCGAATTCTTCTTCCCTGTCCACAACCACGGGTTCGGCTGGACCCATGTTTTCATCTCAAAAAGGATTAGGAATAGCGGGCTTCAGTAAGGCTATATGGAACACAGGATGGATCCTGAAAGAGTCCGGTAGTTCCAGTTCGTAAGCAACATTGTTGATCCGCCTCTTCACGGGAAAAGGTCCTACAAACTTGGGACCTAATTTCCTCGAAGGACAGGCTAACTTCAGGTTTGTCGTAGCCAACCAGACTTGGTCACCTGGATTTAAGATCAGTTCTCCCCTTCTCTTCTTGTCGAAGGGCTCCTTGTTATAGGCTTGGGTCTTGGTTATCGTTTCCTGTAACAGTTTATTGTTGGTATTAAAGAAGTCCATCGTTTCAAGGACAGCGGGTACAGGACATTCCGGAATCATATTGAACAGGAAGGAGGGATGAAAACTGTAGTTAGCGAAAAAAGGAGTTTGTTTTGTGGCTGAGTGAACAGAATTATTGTAAGAAAACTGGGCCAGGGGAAGTGACACCCAGTCATCTTGTGAAAAAGAAGAGAAGCAGCGCAGATATTGTTCAAGTGTTTGGTTGGTTCTTTCTGTTTGTCCATTTGTTTGTGGGTGATAGGCTGAAGAAAATCAAAGTCCAATTCCAAGAGACTCGCATAAAGATTTCCAGAATCTGGAGGTGAACTGGACCCCTCTGTCAGAGACGATATTTGCCGGAACCCCGTGAAGTCTTATAACTTCCTTGATGAAGATCTGTGCAGTTTCTTGTGCGGAGGGAGTACCTTTCATAGGGAGGAAATGAGCCATTTTAGATAGTCGGTCAACAATTACAAAAATAGTACTGTAGCCCTTGGATGGAGGTAGTTCCAAGATAAAGTCAACCGAGATCATTCTCCAAGGTCTATTTGGGACAGGCAACGGTTTCAACAAACCCCAAGCCTTGGACTTGTTGCTCTTGTTGCAGATACAAGTAGAGCAGGACTCTACGTACCTCCTACAGTCTTCCTCCACTCCAGGCCACCAAAATGTTCGCTGTACTAGTTCAGAGGTCTTTCTAAAACCAAAATGCCCTGCAAGCATGTGATCATGGCACAGACTCAAGGTGGAAGTTCGCAGATCCTCCGGTACAAAGATCTTATCCCCGTACCACAGTAGCCCCTCTCTTGCCAGTAAGGTGGTCCCGGGTGGTGAGGAACTCCCCACTGAGGCTTGAGTCATTAAGTCCCCTTGCAGAAGGAGGAAGTTCCCAGAAGACAGGATCGTATCCGGGGGGAGATTTCTTGAGACTTGCTGAACATGCATGATAACGCATCGGGTTTCACATTTTTAGATCCAGGCCTATATGTCAAGTGAAAAGTAAATCTAGAAATAAAAGTGCCCACCTGGCATGCCGGGGTCCCAACCTCTTCACTGTCCTTAAGTACTCTAGATTTTTGTGGTCTGTGTAAATTAGAATTCGGTGTGCAGCCCCCTCAAGAAGGTATCCCCATTCCTCTAACGCAGCTTTGATTGCGAGAAGTTCACAATCCCCAACATCATAGTTCTACTCCGCGTTTGACAGCTTGCGAGAAAAGAACGCAACTGGGTGCAACAGGGCCTTGGGTCCCTGCTTTTGGGAAAGTATAGCTCCAACTGCTGTTTCTGATGCGTCTACTTCTAAGACGTAGGGTAAGGCTGAATTGGGATGTTTCAAAATAGATGTGGACATGAACAGCCTCTTTAGTGTCTCAAAGGCAGCCTGAGCCTCTGGGGACTAGTGGAATCTAGAGCCTTGTTTGGTAAGTTGTGAGATGGGAGCGATGATTGCTGAGAACCCAGAATGAATTTGCGGTAGAAATTTGCAAAGCCTATGAAGCGTTGGATGCCCTTCTTGTCACTGGGTGTTGGCCAGTCCAAGATAGCTGTGACCTTTTGAGGATCCATCTTGATACCCTCGGTGGCTATGATCAGGCCCAGGATTTGGATGCTCTGGCATTCAAACTCGCACTTGTTGGGTTTGGTTTAGAGTCCATGTTGTCGAAGGCGACTTAGCACACTCTTGAAATGTCTGCGATGGCTGTCTAGAGAGGGAGAAAAGATTAGCATATCATCAAGGTATACAATAACAAACAAGTCCAGAAAGTCTCAGAAGACATCGTTAATGAAGTGCTGAAAGGTGGCGGGGGCATTGAAAAGTCCGAATGGCATTGCAAGATACTCAAAATGCCCAAACCGTGTGCAGAAAGCAGTCTTCCATTCATCGCCTTCTCGAATGCGAACCAGATTATAGACGCCTCGAAGATCCAGTTTTGTGAATACGGTGGCAGTGCAAAGTCTCTGAAAAAGTTTGGGAACTAGTGGAAGAGGGTAACGGTTTTTAATCGTAACCTTATTGAGCTCACGGTAGTCCACACAGGGCCATAATGAATGGTCTTTCTTTTCTACAAAGAAGATTCCTGCCCCGGCTGGGGATGTGGAAGGGCAAATGAAACCTTTCTTGAGATTATCATCGATGTAGTCTTTCAGGGCTGCAAGTTCACGTTCGGATAGTGGGAAGATTCTCCCGAAAGGAACTTCGACTCCGGGAAGGAGTTTAATCAGACAGTCGTAAGACCGACGAGGGGGAAGAGTCTCTGCCCCTTTCTTGCTGAATATGTCTAGGAAGTCGTGATAAGCTGTGGGTACGAGCTGATGAGTCTCAGAGTCCGTATCAAGGCATAGCAGAGAGGGCACGCTACAAGGGGTTTGTAAGCAGTACTGGATACAGTAGGGGGAGAGAAACATAATTCCCTCCATGGTCCAGTCAATGTGGGGATTGTGGGCCTTCAGCCAAAGCATGCCAAGGATGACCAGAAACAGAGGAGAGGTGATGGCATCCAGACAAAGCAGTTCCTGATGATCCTTGGTAATGGTAGCAAGCAGAGGAATTGTTTTGTGAGTAACAGCCCCAGATTTAATGGTTGACCCATCGGTCAAGTGAACAGAGAGCTTCTGTGTCTTGAGTTGTAGCGGGATATGATGTCTTGCAGCAAAGGTCAAGTCCACGAAACAGCTGCAGGCCCCGGAGTCAATTATGGCGGAAGTCTGAATAGTCCCTCCTGGCAGCTGTAATGAAATGGGGAGAGTAAGATGAGCAGAGTTGTTGAGCACATTCGGGGTTGAAGAAGGAGAGGTAGCTGAAAGACACTTACTGGGTTTAACTGGGTAAGACCTCATGTAGTGTCCTGATCCCCGACAGTACAGGCACAGGTTCTGCTGGTGGCAATGCTGTCGTTCTTCAACAGAGAGAGAAGGACAAAGTAGGCTGAGCTGCATAGGTTCTGGAGCGTCAGGAAGGGGTGTGATAGGAACTGGTGGAGCAGTGTTGAAAGAGCTGGGTACCCGGGGTAGCATCCATATTGGGCGAGATGGACCCTTAGTTCTCTCCAATCTTCGTTCTCTCAAACGACGGTCGATTTGCATGGATATGTCCATTAGAGCTTCCAGAGTAGAGGGCACTCCTACTCGAGCTAACTCATCCTTAAGAGGGTCGGAGAGGCTCATACAGAATTGGTAGCGCAGAGCGGCATCATTCCAGGTAGTGTCAAAGGCCCATCATCAGAATTCTGAAACATAATCTTCCACCGCTCTATGACCTTGTTGGAGTGAATGAAGAGCCGCCTCTGCAGAAGCTGTTTGCTGGGGATCTTTGTACAACTGGGCCACAGCACTGAAGAACCAGGCTGAGTCCGATGAACATTCGGCCTTCTGCTCCAGGAAACGGTGGGCCCAGGACTGTGGTTTACCTTGCAGTAAGGAAATAACGAAGCCGACATTTGTAGCCTCCAGAGAAAAGGTGCGTGGCTGAAGAGCGAAATAGAGTTAACATGCATTTCGGAACGCTCTTAACTTGCTGCGATCTCCCAGGAATCTGTCCGGGGTCGGTACTCTGGGCTCGCGTGGAAGCATGACCACTGCAGGAGCGGGAGAGGTTCCTTGTAAAGAGGAAGATGCTTGTGGCGGTGCCTGGGTGGCTGTAGAGTCAGACAGGGTCTGTAAGCATCCTTCCAGCTGGGTATAGCCCTCTTGTAAGGCCTTAACAGCCTGTGTCAGGCTGGTCAGATGCTGGCAAAGTTCTACCATGGGAGAGGGTCCCCGCACAGGCTCAGACATGGCTGTCTGCTACTGTCACGTACCTGACTGTAGAGCCTGATATGCAGAGGACAGCCTCTCTTACACCTCTGACCCGAGGCCCCTGGTAGAGCAGACAGGAGGCACAGGAGTGCAGAGTCGCACGAGTGCTAAGTGGATCGCAGACAGTGAAGCCGGGACAACTGCAGGAGGGATGGTAGTTCAGTAGGATTCTTTAAGCAGAAGAGAAGGCAGGTACAGGCAGGTCATACACTGGAGGGCATGTCAGGAGCAGATGCGAAGGCAGAAGCGTAGTCAGGATACAGGCCGGATTGGTGATGGGCTGGCAGCAAGGTAGCAGAGGGAGTAGGCAGATGCGGAGTCAAACAAGCTGGGTCAGACACAGGCAGGAAGCAGGAACATCAGAGGCAAGCCGGGTTGGTTAACAGGAACAGGTATCAGATACAAGGCAACAGGAACACACGGGAATGCTGTAGAACAGACAGCACTGAGTCTGGAAACTGGCTGAGTTTAAATAGCCTGTTTGGGTGGCAAAAGCTGTCACAGGGTGCGTGCACACCAATGGCAGAGGTAACAGGTCATCTTCTTCGACAGCCATCTTGGGTGCTGGCATGCCCTTCCTGACAGGCAGGGGTAACAGGTCGTCTTCTTCAGCAGCCATCTTGGGTGCTGGCATGCCCTTCCTGACAGATGGCCTGGTGACAGGTACTCGGGTACTCTGATGGCCTGGTGACAGGTACTCGGGTACTCTGATGGGCTACAGATATGTATTCGGGTACTCTGATGGGCTGGTAAATGGTATTCAGGTACTCAGGTACTCGGGTACTCATATGGACTGTGACAGGTACTCAGGTACTCTGGTACTCATATGGACTGTGACAGGTACTCAGGTACACATATGCACTGTGACAGGTACTCGGGTACTCGGGTACTCAGATGAACTGTGACAGGTACTTGGGCACTCAGATGGACTGTGACAGGTACTCGGGTACTCAGATGGACTGTGACAGGTACTCAGGTACTCAGATGAACTGTGAAAGGTACTCATATGGACTGTAACAGGTACTTTGACGGGTGGTGACAGGTCCTCTTTATTGGGGGGCAATCAGGGTGATTAGTGTATACTGTAAGCGGTAATGAGATGTTACCGCAATCTACTTCTCACACACAATCGGTGTGTGAGGAGGAGAACCCGGTAACATCTCGTTACCGCTCTATGTTTACATTTAGTGATCGGCTGTGAAAAGATCACAGGTGATCACGTGGCAAACAGCCGCTAGCCAATGGCTGTTTACCAGCGTCGGTGACGAGCAGTGTTCCCGGGAACGCGCTGCCACTAACGTGCGTGCGCACCGCGCTCGTGATCACAGGCATGCGCTGTGCAAAGTGGGGTGGTACCATCTGTAATCAGCCGTGATTTCCTCAAGGCTGATCACGTCGTAAAGAGCCATGCCCAATGGCTGTTCACCCCCCTCAGTGGCGAGTGGTGTCTCCGTGACACACCACTACTGAAGGTACAGGGATGTGCGCACACGATCGCTCGCATTCCCTGTTTAAATGAACGGACGTCATATGACGCCCGCGACAACGAGAGCCGCGCCACTTGGCCATCATATGATGGCCGGCGGGTGGCAAGTGGTTAAAGGACAGATTGTCAGTATCACATTTATGTTCTGATTTATGCACTGCCATGGGGGACATGCACAGAGGAAAACATAAAAATAATAATAATTTCTCCCTATACAAAAGTGTCAGCTTTCCCTAAAAATACAGATAATATACTGTAGCTACTGTGACCCCACCCGTCTATCGATAGGTCATCCATTCCTTCATCTATTCCTTGTGCACTGCATTAGAGGTTGTTCTCTATTTTGGTGGTGAACCTGCAAACTTTTCAGCCAAAAGTTTGTGATTCACAAACTTTACGAACCCCAGGGATTCCCCACAAATCTATGGTAGCTGCTGAATCTCATCCCTACATCTATATTTATATAACAATTAAAATATTATGAATATTAATAATAATCATGGCATTCTTGGCCATCAGACTTCTCAGTTTTACTGTTTCATGTACAATATGTCATAATGATATTTTTATAACCTTCACTTTCTACAGTGCTGACAAAGATGGATTCTGTGTATTTTATGTTTGGCCTTTTTTTCCTACTCTATAAGCAGATTCATATTCCAGTCTATCAGTAATAAATAACAAAATTATTCTTTATAAACCTGACACTCTCACAGCCTTCAGCTGAGCCATGAAGTCAGTGTCAGGATCCTGGGATGATGTCAGTGATAATGAAGTCGGGAGAAGAGGAAGAAGTCATTGGAGTCTATCAGAGACTCGGCCATGTTGTCTTCAGATATCTACTTAGAATATTGTGGTTGTTGTCTTTGTGTTTGACCCCCTGCACATCTGACACCCAGAACTCTGCTCACCGCTGTGATATGACTATGAGGAATTATATATTTGAGTACAAGTATTCTCAGGATGGAGACATCATTATAGGGGGGATATTCTCTGTACATTCTATAGTGTCAGTGTGGAGTGAAGAAGGATGTCTTATTAAAAATCTCCTGTGTTCAGCGTAAGTGAAATATGAAGAGCAAATCTTCCAATCTGATCTACAGAGCTGTGTCTTTAGGAGATATGTGTGATAATGTGCAGGACTCATTCAATCTGTTACACTGCATTTATATCAAATCAAAGTATATCCTTGAATATGTCAATGAAAACCAGCTATGGCCCATTCACATTTAGGTGTTCCATTGCCGGGTGTTAATGTTCACATTCATTCATAATGAACAGCTGCCAATGCACCACAATAGAGGAAAAAACACACATGACCTTTTTTAATAAGGCAGCACACCGCAGAGCATGGTATGTGTATTATGGTGCCTAGAGGTGTGTTGTGTGTTGGGATCCACTGTACAATGTATTGGGGGGCAATTCACAATGAATGACACTGCATTGCACTTCCCATAGAGAAGGTGCTTTGTCATGCATTGTTATGTGTTAAAGTGTCAATTTTTACCACAATGCACAATGCAGAGTGGTGAAGGATAAAGAATCCTTGTCAGGTTTTCACTGCTATCTGGGGCTCCATTAGAGAGATTCCCCTCACTTCCTGTCCTGCAGATAACTTTTTACCATAGAAAGTGAGGGAATCTCTACAATAGCAGCACAGAAATAAACACATTTTTAGTAAAGTACTGGAAGGCTGGAATCCCTGTCAGTCTTGTATTTCTGTCCTATTGCAGATTTTTCCTCTCTTCCTGTCTGGTAAAACTGTTATCTGCAGGACAGGAAGTGAGGGAAAATCTCTCTAATGGGGCCCTGGACAGTGGCTGTCCAAAAGAAAAAAGGTTTTGGTTGGACATGAATTTTAAGGCACCACAATAACATTATATAGTATTTCTGTTTCTGATGGCCGGCATTACATTTACCTTTTCACCGACATGCACAATTGTAAGGCTTTACATGTTGGGTTTCTATTTACTCAGAAAAACTTCATATTTTATATTTTACCAAAAAGTTGGGTAATGCATCTCGTTTGTGTGCAGTAACATTACTTTTAGTGAAATTTTTACTGAAAGTATGTATTTGATAAACAGCTCCTTTAATATCATTTTTAAACTACCACCATTGTATTCTGCAGGGTCTTTGCTTTCAGAAAATATATAATGTTTGGGGGTTTAACTAATCATCAGGTATTTTAATATTTCACACAAAAGCTGATCTGGCAGTGAAAGGATTAAAGACAACGGAGTCACAGAAAAATTCCCATTGATCTGTTCTTGTTGTGGACTGACAATACCGTTCTATTTGTTAAATGAAATAACAACGAATGGTGTCAGCCCTGCCAAGTTTCTTTTGCTAAACTAAAGATTGTCTCCCCTTCTCCTCAACTCTACAACATAGGAGGATTGTTTTGTTAATTAGACACCTTGAGGTAGAATAAGCAGAGTGATGAGAAATACCAAAAAAAAACACGCCTTGGGGTTGCCCTGACCCTGCCAGTAAAGTGGTGCATCTGCATGATGTATGCAACCTACTACAGCAACATTAACATTAACAAATTATTTTTTTTTTAATTGCTGGCAAATTATAGCTTCAGCTACCTACCAAACAACTGAGGGTTCACCTAATCTATAGGGGTCTGGTATAGATGTTAATGGAGGACCCTACACAAAACAAAAAAGTGTATAATTCCCCCTAAGGACACATAAATGACCCTTTACCCTGATGAGGGTCTGATAAAGATGTCAAGGGGTACCCACAAAATGACACATGGCCTGCCCCATAAATATTCATACCAAACCAGTAGGGTCTGGTATGGTTTTTAAGGGAAAATTCCTGGCAAAAAAAAGCATGTGGTTCCACCCAAAATCCACATGTGATGCTTACTGTATATGATCATTGCCCCATGTCAGGCCAGGAAAAGGGAATTGAGAATTCAGTCTCCCCACCTGAACTATACCAGGCCACATACCCTCAGCATGAGGGTACTTTGCCAGGAGGGCCATGAGGACAAAAGCCTCTTTCCCACAACCCTGGTCTGCTGGTTTCGGGGGTCTGCATGCTGGGGGGTTTATTTAAAACTGGAAACCCGAGTTACAGCCCCCCCTATGTGAATGAGTAAGAGGTAAATAGTAGCCCTACTCATTCATAAAATAAGTGAAAAAATAAACACACCACAGTTTTTGACAAGTCCGTTTCTTAGCATAAAAAAATTCCCACAATGTAAATTCATCATCAGTTTGTCCAACATTTCTGATCCAAACCGCCAACACAATGAGTGACGGAGCAGATTATGTTGCCATCTGCCAGTTTCCTAAGAACCAGTCAGAAGGGAAGCGGTCACATTTAGTAGCGGTAGTAATACTGATGCCAAATGTATCACTTCAAGCTGGTGCCGGAGGTTTGACCGGGCCACACTCAAACTGAGTTCAGTCGTTTGTCTGACCTCCACACAAGCAAAATTTTGTCCAAACTTGGGTTCAGACCAAACCAAAAGCTCATCGCTAGTCATTTCCCTGGTCACAAGAGCCAATAATATAGGGGAATAAATAACCCAACCCACTTTCTGAAAAAAGTTGGGTTTACACCAGCCATATTATTAATGTGTGGGATCTGTTAAGTAGAGATGAAAATATTGTATAGGGAGAGACATTTTTTATTATGATGGTATTGGTGGTACATGTCCCCCCCCCCCATTATGGCAGTGGCCAGCTCCCATGCCTTTTTGTTTGACAATAGTTTGCCTATTAGCTCTAGGAATGGACAGAACTAAAAAAACAAGATTCACCCCCATAGACTTCAGGGAGTTTGCTGACAGTTCACAAACTTCAAAATGTCAGCAAGATTTGAGAATCTTTTCGCAAACTAAATTAAGAAAGATTTTCTTATCTCTGGTCCTGAATATCTCCTATGACATGTCTGTAATCTCCAACCAGTCCTGTAGCAAGTTTTTTAGTCTCTGACCCTTTCCTCTAGTAAGTCTGCATTCTCTGACCTTCTTCTGTAGCATTACATATACTGAATATTATGTGCGGCTACTTGGTGATATCAGGGGCTACAGCTGAGGTCCTCTATACCTCCTAATTGTCAACCACTGCTATAACTCATATAAGTGCAGGAATGATTGAATTTCATTATATGTTTCACAGAGCAATACACACAGCCACCAATCCCACCATAGATCTCTAGTTGAAATGTGTTATACATTTTTCCATAAAGAAATTCTGTTTGAATCCTTGTACTGTAGACCAATGCAAAACTATCCATTTTCTGCAGTGTTTATAGCAGAGAATACAGACATCTCCTGGCTTTTATTTTTGCTATTGATGAGATAAACAGCAGTCCAGATATTCTGCCCAACGTAACTCTGGGATACCATGTGTATGATTCTTGTGGACATGTGAATAAAGCTATAAAAGACGTTCTACAGATATTGTCTGGACATACAAAGGAAGCTCCAAATTATTCCTGTATGGAGCGGGGTGCCCTGGCTGGTTTCATTGGAGATCTCAATTCTGACACCACTCTCCAAATGGCACAGCTGCTGAATCTATATGGTTACACCCAGGTAAGAAAAGTTTAATTTTCTATATTACATAAGGTTAGGACAGCTAGTCATCTTATGGTTAGGTGGGTCAAACGGGTAGAAATAATCCTTGTGCAAAGCATCATAAAGTATAACATTGTTCTAAAACAAGAAGGCAGTGCTGTGTAGGGATGGGCCAATGGTTCAGTTCAATCTTTGGCTGTTATGGCATTTGGACAAATGCCTGAACTTTTTCCCATTCAGCCCCCTGATGATCATATTAAGAAGTAGTATTTCTGGAAGCTATGAGCCACCAAAGTCACCAATGTCATTGGCTTACATGGCCGTTAATCCCTGGCCATGGCCATATTTGGTCAATTATGTCATTACTATCCCCTTCCCTTACCTGTCATGTGCGCCGGGTCTGTTGGGTTTTTAGTGTTGACAGGTAGGCAGGCGGCAGACATCATAAATAATCATGAATTTACAATGAGGTGCTTTTCTTGGTTTCTTTTTTTTAATAAAGGGCTTGTCAAACATTTTGTTGTCGGAAAATTTTATAGCTAGCTCTCAAACTTTGTGTGTCGGAAATTTCGATGGAAAATGTGTGATGGAGCCTACACCGGTCAGAATTTCCGACAACAAGGTCCTATCACACATTTTCCGTCGGAAAATCCGACCGTGTGTACCGAGGCATTAGAGGGGAATTTATCAAAACTGGAGCAGCCAGAATCTAGGGCAGTTGTGTATGGCAACCAATCAGCTTCTATATTTCATCTTCAAAGCTTAACTAAACAAGCTGAAGATAGAGGCTGATTGGTTGCTCCAGATTCTGGCTGATACAGTTTTGATAAATTCCCCCTTAATATCATATTATCAGATTTCACTGATGGCTGTAATCATTTATGAAACAATACATTTACACTTGCATCTTTATCTTGATGGTCCGGTGAAAAAAAAGTGCCATTAAAATCTTCTTATTGATCTCTTGTAGACAGCTCAGATGACATGTTTGTTGCTCTTAAAAAAAAAAGTAAAACATTTTCTAAGGTTCTCTTCTGTCCATTTGGATATTAGGAGTTCCAGATTAATTATACAGAATGTTTTCTTTCTTTCTAGATTAGTTATGGAGCCAGAGATACTTTACTGAGTGATAGAAAGATGTATCCAAACTTTTTCCGGACAGTTCCGGATGATGAGATGCAATATGTGGCCATAGCAAAGTTACTGGAAAGGTTGAAGTGGAACTGGGTCGGGATCCTTACATCTGATGATAAATACGGAGAGAGGGAGATCCAACAACTCAGCAAACATTTATCTAATCATGGAATTTGTATTGAATTCAAGAATCTGGTGTCTATAAAGAATTATAATAAAATTCCTCCAGAGCTGCGGACCTCAACTACGGAAGTTCTTATTATTTGTGGCTCAGTTAGTAGGATTTATTACATGTTTTTGTATAATAATGTCCCTTATCACACGGAGAAAACATTTATTCTACCAGATTCTTGGTCAATGAGTGACATGTTTTTTATGTTCAGTAACTGCAGCTTGGTGTTTACTTACCCCCATCTCTATATAAAGGAATTGCTGGAATATTTTTATAGTATTCAGCCATCCAGCCGCCCAAATGACCCCCTGATGGAGGATATTCTCATATCTGATTATCAATGCTTTTCAGAAAACCAAATGAAAAACTTCCTTATTCCACTCACAACTGGAAATCCTCTTAGGAATTGCAGTTTGGGGACACGTCCACTTGATTTATATTTTCCTGATGAGAATACATCCTATAAAGTGTATATCTCAGTCTACATTTTGGCTCAAGCATTACATGACATGGATTTCTCTTTTAAAATAAATAACAAAAAATCTTAAATAAATCCACATACACTAAAGTATAAGGTGAGAGCGTCCAATGAAAGTTTCCTCGTATCTTTTTATACTCGGTCAGTTCAGTACTGGAACACAATGTGCCCAGACAAAAATTACACCCAGTTTAGGTTCATGTTTAGTTTAGAGGTGTTTAACCCTTTCACTTCTGGAGCTGTTTTTTATTTTTTTGCATCCATGTTAAAAAAATCATTTTAGGCCTGAAGATTATATAAAACCCCTAAACAGTATACAGTATATTTTCTGAAAGCAGAGACCCTGGAGAAACAATGCTTGCTGTATCATCTTTTTCTGTCACATGATATTAGTGCAATGGTTTACCAAATGTCATCTTTTGTTTTCAGTAAAATATACACAAAGTTCATTTTAGGGCACACAAATGTAATATATTACCCACTTATTTGGTTAAACATAAAAGATGAGGTTGCACTGAATAAATAGATAGTCAGTATGTCAAGTCTTAAAATGACCGGCACCTCTGAAATGGTGACAAACTTTAGTACCTTCACTTTTCCATAGGTAATGTTTTAAAGGCTAAGTTCACCTTTTGGAACATGTTACATGGCAAATCAGTATTTAGGGTGTTCCAGCACATGTTCCCTCACCCCCAAACCTCCCATGCCAGTGGGTAGGGGGTTCCTCTCCCCCAAAACCACACCCACTTTAAAATCAGCCCCACCCACACAGCCATGTTATTCATTTATATGAATCTGTGAATGAATAAACCACAAGTTCTAACTTCCATCGTGGCAGACAGAATTGTAGTATCAATGGACTGTGATTGTGCTGATCAGTGCACCCATTATCCATTCACAAGCCCTCCAGCTTTCTAACAAAAATCCTGTACAGATGTATGGGCAGAAATCTGAAGGACTTGTCTGCAGGAGCCTGACATTGCACCCATGATCCACTCATACCAGATAACTGATAACAGGTCTAAAATTATTGTTCTCACTCCAGCATGCGTGTTGATAACATGTGCAGAAAAATTAAAGCTTTAGTGCGCAGGTGCCCCTCCCATCTGTGTTTATTATTGTATATGTGTGTATGTGGGGGTGGGGGAGGTTCATATATATGTATTTTGAGGGGTTAAAGTGCTTGGAATTAACTTTATTTTCTTACACTTTATTTTTATCACCGGAGAACATGAGTCACCTATGGGATATTTTTTTGAGACAGGTTCCCTTTAATGAGACCTCTGATGCCTCCCCTGCCCTCCATTAAACTAATGGAGTGCAGACCACGCCTGTGACGGGAGTCACTTTGGGTAGGGTGCCAGAGAACTCCAGTCTGATCTGTGCTAGTCAGACTTGCTGTACAGCCACACTGGAATATTATATATATATGTATATATTGCGTATTGTCTCATGCTTTTGGACTTTGCTCTGATTGTTTGGGGTGTGGTTGTATTCCATTGTTTTATTGTGTCTGTCTGCCTTGGAAGAAAAGTATATTATGGGATGTATATCTCTGTGGAGGGGGGATTCCTCCAACAGCTCTCCTTGCTGATTGGACAGTTTACGTCACCCTGAATTCCAAAGAGAGAGGCGATTGACCCCTAAGTTGTACTGTATATCTTTTTGTACATGTATTTTAATGAAGAGTCTGAGGTTTTTCACCCTAAACTGAGTTACGGTTAGTGACTGGGTGGGCTAAAAAGCATTTACGTCGGACATACTCCTGTTGAGGACAGAGGTCCGTTACAACACTCCATTAGCTTTTTCCCAGTGGCAGCAGGACCCCGAAGTCTCATTTTACTGATCACTTCCGGGTTACTAATAGAAAGGGGAGATCAACAAACAGACATTCACTGGTCTCCCTAATGGAGGCTGTCATTGCTGAACTCTCCTTGGAGAATGCTAGTTATTTGGTTGTTCAGATGCTTTCATATCAGAGTTGTCTGACTCTAGTTGTACAATAAATGTCTGGCACTGATTTCCTGAAGTCACACACAGCAAGGTATCTATACGTTTTTGGGGTAAATGTGTAATAGCAGTCATGCACTCTTCACTTTAAAAAGTGCTTAACCAGCAAGCTGGAGGATTATTTTAAAAAGTCAAGATGATATATTAATTCTGAGCACATTGGGGGGATTTGAAGTCATCTTGAGGGATCTGACCAGCAGTGGTGCTCTGTTTTGGTTTTCTTTTTTCTTTCATATTAGTTATTCCATCTTAACCACCTCAAGAACGGGCTGTCCCCCCCTCCCCCTTCCTGCCCAGGCCATGTTCAGTTTTCAGCACTGTAACACTTTAAATGACAATTACTCAGTCATGCAACACTTTACCCAAATTTAATTTCATCTTTTTTTTTTAAACAGATAGAGATTTATTTTGGTAGGATTTAATCACCACCGAGTTTTTATGTTTTGCAATATAAATGAGAAAAATCTATTCTGGTTAAAAATGTTGGTTATAAAATTTTGCAAATAAATAACATGCATTTATAAATAACATATATTCTGCTACATTTATTGGGTAAAAATAATAAAGGTATTATTAAGTTATTTCTCACACACGACATAGGTATACTTATATACTTATATACTTATATGCTTATACTTACTTACACCCCAAAACACATTCTGCTATACCTCCTGAGTAGAAATGAGCGAAACACCCCCCCCCCCGCTTCGGTTCGCACCAGAACTTGCAAACAGACCAAAACTTTGCACGAACGTTAGAACCCCATTGAAGTCTATGGGACTCGAACGTTCAAAATCAAAAGTGTTCATTTTAAAGGCTAATTTGCATGGTATTGTTCTAAAAAGGGTTTGGGGACCCGGGTCCTGCCCCAGGGGACATGTATCACTGCAAAAAAAAAGTTTTAAAAACGGCCGTTTTTTCAGAAGCAGTGATTTAAATAATGCTTAAAGTGAAACAATAAAAGTATAATATTCCTTTAAATTTTGTAGCTGGGGGGTGTCTATAGTATGCCTGTGAAGGGGCGCATGTCTCCCGTGTTTAGAACAGTCTGACAGCAAAATGACATTTCAAAGGAAAAAAAGTCATTTAAAAACGAATTGCCGGTCCGACAATACACATAAAAGTTCACTGATAAAAACTGCATGGGATTTCCCCACAGGGGAACCCCAAACCAAAATGTAAAAAAAACTGGCGTGGGGGGTCCCCCTAAATTCCATACCAGGCCCATCAGGTCTGGTATGGATATTAAGGGGAACCCCGCGCCAAAATTTAAAAAAAAAAATTAAAAAATATGACGTAGGGGTCCCCCTCAAAATTCATACCAGACCCTCCAGGTCTGGTATGGATTTTAAGGGGAACCCCGTGGCAAAATTAAAAAAAAAATTGGCGTGGGGTCCCCCCAAAAATCCATACCAGACCCTTTTCTGAGCACGCAATCTGGTAGGCCGCAGGAAAAGAGGGGGGGAAGAGAGAGTGCCCCCCCTCCTGAACCGTACCAGGCCACATGCCCTCAACATTGGGAGGGTGCTTTGGGGTAGCACAAGGGCCTCATCCCCACAACCCTTGGCCGGTGGTTGTGGGGGGTCAAAAATGACAAGAGACAGTTTTTGACAATTCCTTTATTTAAAGTCTTCTTTTTTCCATCTTCTTTCTTCTATCTTCCTTCGGTTTCTTCCTCCATCTTCTTCTTCCTCCAATCTTCTGCTTCTTGCTCCGGTGTTCTCGTCCGCAGGGCAGTCATCAGAAATTTTGGGGCCCCTTACGCAGCTTTAGGTCTGGGCCCCCCTGGGCCCAACCACAAACATTAATCAAGGCCCGCCCACTGGCTGGCCCACCGAATCCACCCACTGGCCATCCCACAAAGTCCTTCAGTGCACCCACTTTTATTTTAATACTTTTACAACCCAATATAACCTCCATCTTATGTCCTCTTCCTCCTCCACTCCCATGTCCTCCTCCATCCCATGTGATCCTCTTCCTCTTCCAGTCCCTTCTCCCCCATCCCATGTCCTCCTCCTCCATCCCATGTCCTCTTCCTTCTCCAGTCCCATCTCCTTCATCCCATGTCCTCTTCCTTCTCCAGTCCTATCTCCTTCATTCCATGTCCTCTTCCTTCTCCAGTCCCGTGTCCTCCTCCATCCAGTGTGCTCCTCTTCCAGTCCCTTGTCCCCCATCCCATGTCCTCTTCTTTCTCCAGTGTCATCTGCTCCATCCCATGTCCTCCTCCTTCTCCATCAAATGTGTTCCTCTTCCTGTGCCTTGTCCCCCATCCTATGTCCTCTTCCTTCTAAAGATCCCATCTCCTCCAACCCATGTCCTCTCCCTTCTTCCATCTCCTCCATCCCATGTCTTCCTGCTTTTCCATCCCATGTGCGCCTCTTCCAGTCCCTTGTCCCCCATCCCATGTCCTCTCCCTTCTCCAGTCCCATCTCCTCTATCCCATGTCCTCCTGCTTCTCCATCCCATGTGCTCCTCTTCCAGTCCCTTGTCCCCCATCCCATGTCCTCTTCCTTCTCCAGTCCCATCTCCTCCATCCCATGTCCTCTTCCTTCTTCAGTCCCATCTCCTCCTTCCCATGTGCTCCTTTTCCAGTCCCTTGTCCCCATCCTATGTCCTCCTTTTGCAGTCCCATCTTAGCCATCCCATGTCCTCCTCTTCCTCCATTCTAGGTCCTCCTCCTCCATCCCATGTCATCCTTCAAGTCTCATCTGACCTCTATGTCGGTCCTCTCTCACAGTGTCCTCCCTCTTTAGTCCTTCTATCCCTTCTGTGCCGTCAGTACAGCCCAGATCCAGTCCATTGTAATCTCTCTAGTATGTAGAGGAGAGGAGTGTGGAGAGTATGACAGTGGCAGAATGGGGAAGGATTTATTTTAATGGCAGTCTGCGGGGTGACCAGGGAGTGATGTTGGGTAGCTGGATAGATGAAGTGGTCTCGGGGTAATGCAAGCTGGGGGAAGAAGGGGGCTGAGATGTGGTCAGATAGGGGTGTTTATAATAAAAGAAAAAAAAAAAAATATATATATATATATATATATATATATATATATATATATATATACATATATTGTGCTCATCTACTAATATATACAAGTTATATAATAGAAAATTGGTACTTAAAGAAAACATTTTCCTGTAATAAGATGTAAATATATATCTATATAATCCAGCACCTAGAACTCTGTATGTCCAGATAATGTGAAATGAATTCATGACAATTCCTGTGTTATCCAAGCTCTGAGTCTGTACAATCAGAGGTGTAAACTCACCACATAAACACAGAGTTACATGAATGGTCAAAAATGACATTCACATTATCTGGACATAGAGATTGGGGGATGTTATATAGATAGGGCTGTGTGCTAACTTGGGAGATATCTGTCACACTCACTGTCTCTTCATCCTCTGTGTCTACTTATTGATGCAATACCCACAAGACAAATCCTACAGTAACTTTGGCAGCTTTTCTTCCAAGGAGACTTTACTCAGTAAAAAAACTCCTCTCACTTCCGGTTCCGGCGCCGCATGGAGTAGCTGCTCTTCTCACCAGCTCCCGCAGCTCGACTCCAAAATCGGCTTATAAAGCCAGACAACCCAAAAAAACCACAGGCAATCACCCCACGCCATCCCAGGGCACAGGATGGATCGATTTGTGGAAAAAAACGGCACGCGATCGTACGCGGCCGCGGCGGCGCGGACCCCACAGCCGCAAATCGAGGCCCCGGCTTCGGCCTACACGGAGCCCAGCACTGAGCCAGAGCCTGACATGGAGGTAAGCGGCGCTGCGGCCCCCTCCTCACCTGCTGATGCAACACCACAACTCACAAGCCCAGCCAGCCCATCCAGTGCATCCAATATAGAAATGATAGCACAGGCTGTGGCAGCCCTCCTCTCCCCAATGATTACAGCCTCAGTGGAGAAAGCAGTCAGCGCAGGCATGCAACAACTACAATCCCAGCTAGGGGAACATGCCTCCAGGCTTAATGAATCAGAGCACCGTATAACCAATATAGAGGAAGAACTGTACCACTCCCAATCCTCAGTACAGGCACTAAATAAATCTAACAAATATATTCTTGAAAAGCTGGACGATTTGGAAAATAGATCCAGAAGGAATAATTTGCGATTTGTGGGCGTCCTTGAATCGCTGCAACCCTCAGCCCTCACTGACTTATGCGCCAAACGCATCCCTGAAGCATTAGGCCTGCCAGGCCCCTGCACAGTAGAACGGGCACATCGCATGGGATCTTTTAATCCAGAACGCAAATCGCCCCGTCCCATAATCGCAAAATACCTCAATTATTCGGATAAAGCCTACATTTTGCAAAAATTCAGGCAATCCAGATCTCTTGAAAATCGACGGCATGAAAATCCTGATTTTCGCA
The DNA here is from genome assembly GCF_042186555.1 of Aquarana catesbeiana. Taxonomy (NCBI): domain Eukaryota; kingdom Metazoa; phylum Chordata; class Amphibia; order Anura; family Ranidae; genus Aquarana; species Aquarana catesbeiana. The sequence continues at coordinate 8,722,459 of NC_133324.1, read as the reverse complement.
GACTATTCTATTGAAGTATCCCAGAAGAGGAAAGCCTTTCAACAGATATGCTCGGAACTGCATCATCAACAACTCAAATTCACTTTGGCCTTTCCAGCCACCCTCCGACTTAAAGCCCCAAATGGCGACCAACTCTCTTTCCAAGACCCGAAAGAAGCTGAGGCCTTCCTAAGATCGCTACACCCAGGCTCCAACCTCAACCCCTCTTCCAGAGCGGCTTCTATCAACCGTGCTCTAGACCAAAGAGCCCACGCAAAGACTCTCCAAAACGCTTCAGAGCATCAGCACCAGACCAACACCGCTCCACACCTTACTGAAGACCACAAGCACGGGCCCATACTACTACCACATACCGCCTCGACTCTACGGTCATGGTGGCCTAACTCTTAACGAGATATCCCACTCAAGAGACGAAATTAAAGGGTTCCCCTTCAAGCTTGTTCTCTCCTCATTACCAGGCATGATAGCTACTGGTAGGCCAAGCGATTTCACTCCCTCCTATATTTTATACTTAAGGTTTATATGTTTCTAACTGGTAATTTTGTTTTTTTGTGACAACCAAGGTTTTGAATTTCTCCTCTGGCTCACCTGTGTATCTAACCCCCCTGTCAATAACTGCACAACTCAAGCTGCCAATGCAATTCACCCTTCTAATAAGGGTTCTCAATTACAACAGCCTCTGAGTCCTGCGATGGGAGGTGGACTACACAGTCGACTCCATGCGGAAAAAAGTGAAGTCCTTTGAATATGTTTTACTGTTTTTCTTTTCTACCCCCTCCCTTTTACACCCCTCCTTACACCACGCACCCTCATCTTATGGCACATACGCCCTCTCCGGACACACAAACCTTCGCTCAAACAAAACAACCCCCTCTACATCCCAGCCTATTTCCAAACCACATCACAACCTATTAACAGGCAAAAACAATACAATATCTTCACATACCCCCCCAGTGACCCCCCCTACATGAAACTAGTCTCCTGGAATGTTAAGGGGCTTCGATCACCTAATAAGAGAATGAAAATCCTCCGTCACCTCAAAAGACTTAAAACTGACATTGCCCTACTCCAAGAAACTCACCTCTCCACCCCTGACTTTCACCGAATGAATAAACTATGGGTAGGTACAGTACTAGGTTCAGACTCAATTGGACGCAAAGCAGGAGTCCTGATACTCATCCACAAAAACCTACCATGTGAGGTCGTATCTACCAAAGCAGATACACAGGGTCGCCTTATCTCAGCCCACTTCAAAATAGGAACCAAGGAAATGATAATATCAAACATTTATGCGCCCAACAACCCCACAAAACAATTCTATAGCGAACTGTCAACATGGCTCCTCAGCAACCCGTCTCTCCCGCACATAGCTGGCGGAGACTTCAACTCCACAATACACCCGATAGACGACAGATCCACCTCAAAACGCACATATCTCCCCTCAGGTCTCGATACACAAACCTTACTAGCCTCAACGATGGAATCCCTCCATCTACACGACATTTGGCGACTCCGGCACCCAGCTGATAGAGATTTTACCTTCTACTCCAATCCCCACAATGTATTCACCAGAATTGACTACCTCTTCTGCTCGGACGATTTTCTACCATTGATATCAGACGCAGACATCCACGACATTGCCATATCCGACCATGCACCAATCTCGATCACGATTGACAACCCTGACCTGCACCCGAATCCCAAATTATGGCGTTTCCCTTCTTATCTCCATAACAATTCTGACTTCCGTCAGTACATGGAAAACGTCTGGTCTGAATACACTTCGACCAATGGCGAACATTCTGACAACCCCAATTTATTCTGGGAAGCAGGCAAAGCATTCCTCAGAGGCCGTATAATCTCATACGCAGCATCCTTTAAAAGAAACGCACTCAAAAAATACAAACAAGCCAGCTCCCAACTGCACCTAGCCCAAAGATTACTCTACATTAATAACTCAAATGACAACAGGAAGGCTTAGCAATCAGCAAAACAATCCTTTGATTCTTGGGCTGAAACCCTAGAACAAACAAAAAAAGCACACATGGATGCCACCCTCCACAAATTCAGCAACAAGGCAGGTAAACTCCTCGCCAACCTATGTAAAGGACCCCACCGACCGACACACATCACATCTCTCCGTGACTCTCAGGGCAACATAAACACCACCCAAAAAGACATAAATAGAGTCATGTTACAATACTACTCATCCCTATACGGACCAGATCCCATAAACCCAACACAAGCACAATCCTTTCTTGAAAAGGTAACTCTTTCTCAAGTAACACCCTCACAACTAGAAGCACTAAATGCCCCAATATCCCCCCTTGAAATATCCACTACAATTAAAAACCTAGCCCCTTCCAAAGCCCCAGGTCCTGACGGATTCACGGGAGAATTTTACAAGTCATTACAACCACTCCTAGAATCCACACTTCATGAAGTTTATCAACATATCTGGTCAGGGGGAACATACCTTCCCACGGGCAATCAAGCCACTATCAAATTACTAGCCAAAAAAGGTAAAGACCCCCAAGAACCAGGCTCCTATAGGCCAATTTCACTTCTAAATTTAGATGTCAAAATCCTTTCTAAAATTATTGCCACAAGGCTAGCGGACATCATTCCCTCCCTGATACACCCTGCCCAATCAGGGTTCGTGAAAGGCAGAACTGCCACTATGAACATCAGGAAAGTAATGATGGCCCTGGAACGTGCCAAATGCAACTCAGAGGGAAAATATGCTATTATTACCCTGGACGCGGAGAAAGCCTTCGATAACGTCAGCTTCGAATGGCTTTCTCTGGTCATGAACAAAATGGGATTCTCCGGTTCCTTCACCCATCTTATAAACGCTATGTACACCGCCCCAGCCGCTAGACTGGTAGCGGCAGGCCTCCTATCAGAAGAATTCCGCCTATACAAAGGAACTCGGCAAGGTTGCCCCCTATCACCTCTCCTCTTTAACATAGCATTAGAACCACTATCTAGGTACCTATCACACGTAGCCCCACTAAATGGCATACCCATCGGCAAACAGGAAATTCGCACCTCCCTCTTTGCCGACGATGTCCTTATATTCACAGCAAACCCCTCCTCTGACATGTTCACGATTAAACTAATCTTTGACCAATTTAGATTATGCTCGGGCCTCCGCATAAACTACAACAAAAGTGAAATCCTCCCCCTAGGCACCGTACCCAACCCCCCCTGGACACAGAACTCCATATTCTCGGTAGCACACTCCCACATCACCTATTTAGGTATAAAAATAGGAAAATTACCCTCCTCTATTTATCACCTCAACTACCCACCTCTACTCAAAAAGATCTCTCAAGAGCTAACAAACTGGATGGATCTCCCCCTCTCGCTACTGGGAAGATGTCATCTAGTGAAAATGGTCAGCTTCGCCCGCCTACTCTATCCTTTACAAACCATTCCTTTACTCTTGCAACATAAAGATACTAAAAATCTCAACAAGGCAATATCCAAATTTCTATGGCGGAATAGACGACCATGAATTGCATTCTCTAAACTATACCTTCCCAGGCGCGAAGGGGGTATTAGTCTCCCTAATGTCAGGATCTATAACTTAGCTTGCCTTCTAAGGATAAGTCTAGATTGGGTAGCGCAAACATCACGTTACTCCAACTTTCACCTCGAAACCGAAATGATCAAACCATACTCCCTGGTAGCCCTCCTCCACTGCAAGTGGAAATCCACCCCCCCACCCCTTCAACATAACCTACTACTCCGAGACACCGCAATTGCTTGGAGGGAGATCCGGAAAACCCTCAAACTTTCACCGTTTATCTCTAGACACCTCCCAATACAAGGAAACCCGAGCTTTCCCCCAGGTCTGGAACGTCAACCATATAATACTTGGCTACAAAAGGGCATCTCCAACTTCTCTTCGCTATGCGATCCAGAATCTGGCCGCCCCATTCCTTTTAAGTCATTAGCGGAGACATTCCAACTTCCACAGTCACACATGTTCCACTATGGTCAATGTATAAGCTTCCTCAAGAACGCCTGCAGAGATGATCAAAAAAGATTTAAAACTTCCCTGTCGGACTCTCTTCTCTCAAAGGGCTCCTACAAAATTTCAGACATTTATCAACCTCTCCTACTAAAAGCCATTCCCTCACTGGAGAACTCATCAGTAGCTAACTGGGCAAAAGACTTCCCTGATGCCGACTTGGCCAACAAAATTCTTCAAGGCTTCAACACTCTTCACAAGCTGGTGCCCAACGAATCCTGGAGGGAAACCCAACTCAAGATCGTCCATCGAGCCCACATACCTTTCCTCTCGAATAAACAAGCTCAAACCTTCTCCACATGCCCCCTATGTATTCACCCCAGACCTTCTTTAGCTCATCGCTTCTGGGCATGCACCTACATATCTAGCTTCTGGGACCAGGTCCTACAATACATATTTGAGGTGACCCTGCTAAAAATACCTAAGGACCCCCTACTCCTCATCTTCGGACACTGGGACCCCCAACTGCTACCCTGGTCTTCAATCTCTACTCCTTCATGCAAAGATTGGATCCTGATATGCCTCCTCCTCGCTAGAAGAGCCATATTAAAAAATTGGACCTCTAACTCCTGTCCCAACACCTCTCAAGTCAAAAGAGAACTCCTACAGTTGCTCTACAAAGACAGGATCAACACGGACTTCACAAATGAAAGAACCAAGATACGCTTCCACCACAAATGGGGAACTTTCATGACCTCAACACTCTCCCCCACGGATATAGCCCGTCTGGAAACTTTCTCTTTCCTTTACTATCAACCTCCCTCCCCCATCTTAGACGGAGGGATCCCCCCAAACCAAGATTCTACAATACAAGGAAGCCAACTCCTACCAACTACCACAACATAAACCAGAACGTCCTCACGCTCTTCAAAACTCCATATTCTCTCCAAATAGGAAAAGTGGTGGCCACAACTGTTACAAAAGACATAAACGACATTACCACAAAACCAAAATTAGTATTATCATTTTAACCTTATTGTTATCATCTTAACCTGTTTTTTCAACTCACAGGCTGCATTTTCTGTCTAAAACTTAATCTTGGTGCTCTTTCCCTCTCACCCCCCCCCCCCTGATGTTATCATTCTGCATCTACCTGGCTTTCCCCCACTCTACGTGGGGTAAATCCAGTAACATCCTGTTAGCAACCTCAGGGAATCCCCCCCCCCCATCTAGATCCATCCAGTTTCACCTCCTCTTTTCCACATAAAAGGTTACCTTTCTCCACATTCCCCAGGTTACTAGTATGTATCAGCTGCTCGACATTTCTACTCTGTACCGTGCAAATGTTTTTCGTTGTTATTTTTTGTATAAAACACAAAAAACAATGATACTGTTTTTTTTTTATGTCATTCCCTGTATGTTACATCATTCAATAAAAACTTATTAAAAAAAAAAAAACTCCTCTCACCTCCGTTGTGGGGATGAGGCCCTTGTCCTCATCAACATGGGGACAAGGTTCTTTGGGGGGCTACCCCAAAGCACCCTCCCAATGTTGAGGGCATGTGGCCTATTACAGTTTGGGGGGGCGCTCTCTCTTCCCCCCTCTTTTCCTGCGGCCTGCCAGGTTGCGTGCTCGGATAAGGGTCTGGTATGGATTTTTATGATGGACCCCACGCCAATTTTTTTTTTAATTTTGGCACGGGGTTCCCCTTAAAATCCATACCAGACCTGAAGGGCCTGGTATGGAATTTAGGGGGACCCCCAAGCCATTTTTTTTAAAATTCTGTAGCAGACATCCCGACCAGCAGTAGCTACAGTGAGCTCCGCCCCCCTCAGCACACCGCACTGGTGATCAGAGGAGGGGGAGGGAGTCAGAGATCTCACAGGGACAGGAGGAGCTTTGGAGATTCTAAAATACATACACCGCCGGTGTTCTATCGACAGAACCCCGGCACAGTGTATGTATTTAGAAGCTGCTGTCCCCACAGTGGCAAGTGTACCCCCCCACCTACGGCCCTCAGTCCGCCCCTGGTCAGAATGGAGAAGCCCCGCTCCATCGGCTAGGTATGCTGCTGTGATAAGCAGCCGACGTCTGTAACAGGAAGCTTCATTGCAGCATCTGTCCTCAGGATATACAGGGAAAGTACCCAAAGAAGCAGTCCCCGCTCGGGCCCCTAGGGATGCCAGGGCCTCTTACAGGTGTATGGGCTGTACGTCCTTGATGGCGGCCCTGCTCATCCTGCATCTTCCTCTGTGGCGTCTTCTTCCCTTCTTCTCCTTCTCAGGCCACTCCGCATCCATGATGGGAGTCTCCCACTGTGTGACGCTTTTCGTCTTCTGACGGTTCTTAAATAATGGAGGGCAGGGCCACCTGGTGACCCCGCCCCCTCTGACGCATGGAGACTTGACGGAGACTTCCTTGTGGCATTCCCAGTGACATTAGAGGGGGGCGGGGTCATCCATGTAACGGGTGACCCCCTCTGACGTCGCGGGGAATGCTACAGGGAAGTCCCTGTCAAGTCCCTGTGCGTCAGAGGGGGGCGGGGTCACCGGGTGGCCCTCTATTAATTAAAAACCGTCAAAAGATAAGCGTCACACAGTGGGAGCCTCCCATAATAGATGCGTAGTGGCCCGAGAAGAAGAAGGGAAGAACACACAGCGGAGGAAGATACCAGGCGAGAACACTGGAGCAAGAAGCAGAGGATTGGAGGAAGAAGATGATGGAGGAAGAAACTGAAGGAAGATAGAAGAAAGAAGATGCAAACGAGAAGACTTTAAATAAAGGAATTGTCAAAAACTGTCTCTTGTCATTTTTAACATTATTGACAGTTTTTTTGTGAAATGGTAGGGGTACTTTTGTACCCCCTTACCATTTCACACAGGGGGGGCGGGATATGGGGGTCCCCTTGTTAAAGGGGGCTTCCAGATTCCGATAAGCCCCCCCCGCCCGCAGACCCCTACAACCACCGGCCAAGTGTTGTGGGGATGAGGCCCTTGTCCTCATCAACATGGGGACAAGGTTCTTTGGGGGGCTACCCCAAAGCACCCTCCCAATGTTGAGGGCATGTGGCCTATTACAGTTTGGGGGGGCGCTCTCTCTTCCCCCCTCTTTTCCTGCGGCCTGCCAGGTTGCGTGCTCGGATAAGGGTCTGGTATGGATTTTTATGATGGACCCCACGCCAATTTTTTTTTTAATTTTGGCACGGGGTTCCCCTTAAAATCCATACCAGACCTGAAGGGCCTGGTATGGAATTTAGGGGGACCCCCAAGCCATTTTTTTTAAAATTGTGGTTCGGGGTTCCCCTGTGGGGAAATCCCATGCAGTTTTTATCAATGAACTTTTATGTGTATTGTCGGACGACAATTCATATAGCCGCAAGTAGTTTTAAATGACTTTTTTTCCTTTGAAATGTCATTTTGCTGTCAGACTGTAGGCATACTATAGACACCGCCAGGTACAAAATTTAAAGGAATATTATACTTTTATTGTTTCACTTTAAGCATTTTTAAAATCACTGCTCCCGAAAAAACGGTTGTTTTTAAAACTTTTTTTGCATTGATACATGTCCCCTGGGGCAGGACCCAGTTCCCCAAACACTTTTTATGACAATAACTTGCATATAAGCCTTTAAAATGAGCACTTTTGATTTCTCCTATAGACTTTTAAAGGGTGTTCCGCTGCTTTTGAATCTGCTGCGAACACCCCAAATTGTTCGCTGTTCGGCGAACTGGCAAACAGCTGATGTTCGAGTCGAACGTGAGTTCGACTCGAACTCGAAGCTCATCCCTACTCCTGAGTATAAGGGATACCACATCTGTGATACAATTTTCATAGCCTAGATGTATAGCACCATGGGGCTTTCAGGGGACATAAATTACACATCTAATTTTCTGATTACCTATCACATTTCTTGAGTCCCTGAAGTGCCAGGACAAGAGAATCACCAACAAAATCACCACGGTTTGTTTATAAAACACTACAAGGTTTTTTTTTTTAAGAGGCATAGTTAGTGTATTTTTTTTCCATAATGACACTGCACTTATTATGGTGACAGTGTGTTAAAAAAAAAATATTCATTTTTTAACATGTCACCAGAGCAGTGCAGTGTCACCATAGTGATGTTGTACTGCTGGAGAGGGGGGGATGATAAGGACTTTTTTGACATTATGATTGCTTATACAATCATGATCACTGTATAAGCAATAGGGATGAGCTTCGTGTTCGAGTCGAACCCATGTTCGACTCGAACATCGGCTGTACGGTCGTTCGCCGAATTGCGAACTATATGGGCCGTTCGCGCCAAATTCGTGTGGCGCGTCACGGCCCATAATTCACTGCGGCATCGCAGTGCATTGCTGGCTGATGATTGGCCAAGCATGCACTATGACCCGCATGCTTGGCCAATCACAGCGCCGCCTGAACAGAGAGCCGTAATTGGCCAAAGCCAAGGAGGCTTTGGCCAATTATGGCTCAGGGGATTTAGTACACGCCCCACACTATATAAGGCCGCCTGCACTGTGCAGTGTGTTCCGGTGTGCTGAGAGATAGAGAGAGAGAGAGACAGTGTCATTTCATTTTAGTTAGCTAGATTAGGCAGGACAGTCAGTCAGTTAGCTGCACTTACCGTGTATTGTGTATATATATGCGTCCCAGGTGTTGCATATATATATATATATACACTGTATTCAGTTTAGCTAGATCCGTTCCTGTTATCTTCCTACTGACAGGCAGGCTTGTCTTGTTACAGTATTTACAGCTACCTGAAGAAAATTGCTGGTGTTCTTTTGATCCTATTAGTACCACAGTCAGGCAGCTAGACTATTTACAGTTAGTGCAGTGCGTCCTGCTCACAGTGTTCAGCTAGATCCGTTCCTGTTATCTTCCTACTGACAGGCAGGCTTGTCTTGTTACAGTAAATACAGCTACCTGAAGAAAATTGCTGGTGTTCTTTTGATCCTATTAGTACCACAGTCAGGCAGCTAGACTATTTACAGTTAGTGCAGTGCGTCCTGCTCACAGTGTTCAGCTAGATCCATTCCTGTTATCTTCTTACTGACAGGCAGGCTTGTCTTGTTACAGTAAATACAGCTACCTGAAGAAAATTGCTGGTGTTCTTTTGATCCTATTAGTACAACAGTCAGGCAGCTAGACTATTTACAGTTAGTGCAGTGCGTCCTGCTCACAGTGTTCTGCTAAACCTACAAGTTAGTGGGGTGCGTCCTGCTCACAGTGTTCAGCTAAACCTACAAGTTAGTGGGGTGCGTCCACCTCACAGTGTTCAGCTAAACCTACAAGCTAGTGGGGTGCGTCCACCTCACAGTGTTCAGCTAAAGCTACCTGTAGAAGGTTGGTGGTGTTCTCATACTACAGGCAGGCAGTTGATTTTGCTAGCTGCAGTATCAGTACATATATATATATATATATATATATATATATATATATATATATATATATATATATCCCAGCTTAGTGCAGCTACAGGCCATTAGTATGTCTGGAAGGCCAAGAAGGAGAGGCAGACAGTCAGAAGCCAATAAGAGAGGGCAAGCAGGCTCTGTGTCTAGTGCTGGTCATGGAGACGGTGCATCCTCATCAGCATGTGGCCATGGGACACGCTTGGCCTTTTTTTCGGCAGCTGGCCATATTGAGCCGCAACATGCGGAAGACTTGGTTGAGTGGCCTCATCCTCCTCATCCTCTCTCACCCATGCCCAGGGTACTTTGTCTGGCAAAGCAGCGGCCTCTTCCCTCGGCTCAATGTCATCAGTGACTCCTTCCCTAGCTCCACCATGTCCTCCTGAGGAGTCCCTCGAACTGTTTGACCACAGTGTTGGGTACATGCTCCAGGAGGATGCCCAGCGTTTGGAAGGCTCTGATGATGATACTGAGCTCGATGAAGGCAGTAACATGAGCACGGACAGAGGGGATGCCCAAGAAGGACAGCAATCTGGCAGTCATGCTCCCCCTGCTGCACCATACTGCCAGGTTTGCTCCAGTGATGAGGAGGGAGGGGATGATGAGGTCACTGACTCAACGTGGGTGCCTGATAGGAGAGAGGAGGAGGAGGAGGAGGCGGCACATCACCAACGAGGCAGGATGCCCTCCAGGGGCCAGCCTAAGGGCAGCACATTGACTGCATCACACCCCAAAGCTCCACATGTGCAGGGCGCTGCAGTCTCTGCACGTTATTCAAAAAGTTCTTTGGTGTGGGCCTTTTTTGAGACGAGTGCATCAGATCGCACCGCTGCTATTTGCAACATATGTCTCACGCGTATCTCGCGTGGCCAAAACATCTCCCGCTTGGGTACCACATGCTTGAATAGACATTTGTTGACCTGCCATGCAGTTCGTTGGCAAGCGTATCTAAAAGACCCACACCAAAGAACAAAGAGGACCTCTCCTTGCTCCTCATCAGCTGAGATTTCCAACCCCACTAGACCTTCAGTCCTCTCTGAGACCTGCACTGAGAGGAATGAAGGTGTAGAATTAGGTGTGTCACAGCCAAGTACTTGTGGGCAATCTGCTTTTGGTACACCGACGTCAGATTGTACCAGGCAAGTTTCCCTGCCCCAGCTGCTGCACCGCCGAAAGAAGTTTGCTCCCAGCCATCCACATGCCCAACGGTTGAATGCTAGCTTGGCAAAATTGCTAGCACTTCAACTGCTGCCTTTTCAGTTGGTAGACTCTGCCCCCTTCCGTGAGTTTGTGGAATGTGCGGTTCCTCAGTGGCAGGTACCCAAACGCCACTTTTTCTCATGGAAGGCGATTCCGGCTCTCTACCGGCATGTGGAAGGCAATGTCCATGCCTCGCTGGACAGGGCGGTCAGCGGTAAGGTGCATATTACCGCTGACTCATGGTCCAGCAGGCATGGACAGGGACGTTACCTAAGTTTCACGGCGCATTGGGTGACTCTGCTGGCAGCTGGGAAGGATGCAGGACAAGGTGCAGTAGTGTTGGAGGTTGCTCCGCCACCATGCCTCCAAAATGCTAATGATTGTGACACACCTCTCTCCTCCACCACCCTCCTCTTCTTCTTCCTCCATGGCCTCTTCCTGTGCTTTGTCCTCGGAACCAGCGGTGCTCCGTAGGCGTTCAAGGGGCTACGCAAGTACGCAGGCCAAAAGATGCCATGCGGTGCTTGAGCTGGTGTGCTTGGGGGACAGGAGCCACACTGGGGCAGAGGTTCTGTCAGCTCTGCAGGGGCAGGTTCAGAGGTGGTTGACGCCATGCCAACTTAAGGCAGGAATGGTGGTTTGCGACAATGGCACCAACCTCCTCTCTGCCCTCCGACAGGGACAAATGACCCATGTGCCCTGTTTGGCTCACTTCCTTAACTTGGTGGTGCAGCGGTTCTTGGGCAGGTACCTGGGCTTACAGGATGTCCTGAGGCAGGCCAGGAAAGTCTGTGTGCATTTCCGCCGGTCATATAATGCCAGTGCTCGGCTGACGGACCTCCAAAAGGAGTTTAACCTGCCCAAGAATCGCCTAATCTGTGACATGCCCACCAGGTGGAACTCAATGTTGGCCATGCTGCAGCGGCTGCACACGCAGCAGAGGGCCATCAATGAGTACCTGTGCAACTATGGCACCAGGACAGGGTCAGGGGAGCTTGTTTTTTTTTCCCCACGCCAGTGGGCCATGATCAGGGATGCATGCACTGTCCTGTCACCATTTGAGGAGGCCACAAGGATTGTGAGCAGTGACAGTGCATGCATCAGTGACACTGTCCCCCTTGTCCACCTGTTGGAGCACACGCTGCGTGGAATAATGGACAGGGCACTTGAGGCAGAACAGAGGCAGGAAGAGGAGGACTTCCTTAGCTCTCAAGGCCCCCTTTATCCAGACAGTGTTCCTGCATGCCTGCCGATCACACAGGAAGAGGACGAGGAGGAGGAGGAGGAGGAAGATTGTGTCAGTATGGAGGTGGAGCCTGGCACTCAGCATCAGCAGCAGTCTTTAAGGGATCAGTCCCAAGAAACACATGGACTTGTACGTGGCTGGGAGGAGGTGGCTGCGGACCATGTCATCCTTAGTGACCCAGAGGACTCCGGACCGAATGCCTCAGCAAACCTACGCTGCATGGCCTCCCTGATCCTGCAAAGCCTGCGTAAGGATCCTCGTATTCGTGGTATCAAGGAGAAGGACCAATACTGGCTGGCAACCCTCCTTGATCCACGTTACAAGGGTAAGGTTGCGGACCTTATCTTGCCATCGCAGAGGGAGCAAAGGATGAAACATCTTTGGGAGGCCTTGCAGAAAGGTCTGTGCAACGCGTTCCCAGAGACCTGGAGGTTACAAACTCCTGTTTCTGGACAACATGTTGCTGAGGCTTCAGTCAGTCAAAGAAGGAGCGGTGGAGAAGGTGGCCGTCTGACCGATGCGTTCAGACAATTTTTTGGTCCGCAGCCCCAAGGTATGATCGGTTCCAGCAACCATCGCCAGCGTCTGTTTTACATGGTGCAGGAATACCTAGGGGCAAGATCAGACTTGGACACCTTTCCCACCGAAAATCCTCTGGGTTACTGGGTCTTGAGGATGGATCACTAGCCAGAGCTTGCACAGTATGCAATTGAGCTACTGGCCTGTCCTGCATCCAGCGTTCTTTCGGAACGCACATTCAGTGCTGCTGGAGACGTGGTAACCGATCACAGGGTGCGTCTGTCCACCGACTCGGTCGATCGACTGACCTTCATAAAAATGAATCAGTCTTGGATCACCACCAGCTACCAAGCACCTGATGCTGATGTAACCGAATAATTTTTTTTGAAATCTCAGATCCCTTCAAAGACTGCCTATGCTGATGCTGAGTGACTATCCCTGAGTAATTATCCTCTTCCTCCTCAATCATCACGCTGATAGCTTGTAAGAACATTTTTGGTTCTGTGCGCCACCACCAGTGCCTAAGGCACAATTTTTCAGCCCCTGTTTAACTACAATAATTAATTACAATTTTTGATGCAATACTTTGCAGCAGGGCTCGTTCCTGCGTTCCAACTAGAGTGTCTGTGATGGGTAGCAGTGTTGTGGCACCAGCACCAGTGCCTAAGGCCCAATTTTTCTGCCCCTGTTTAACAGGGGCGTGTTATTACAATTTTTGATGCAATACTTTGCAGCAGGGCTCGTTCCTGCATTCCAACTAGAGTCTCTGTGAGGGGTTGCAGTGTTGTGGCACCAGCACCAGTGCCTAAGGCCCAATTTTCCAGCCCTTGTTTAACAGGGGCGTGTAATTACAATTTTTGATGCAATACTTTGCAGCAGGGCTCGTTCCTGCGTTCCAACTAGAGTGTCTGTGAGGGGTTGCAGTGTTGTGGCACCAGCACCAGTGCCTAAGGCCTAATTTTTCAGCTCCTGTTCAACAGGGGCATGTAATTACAATTCTTGATCTAATATTTCACAGCAGGGCCCTGTGAGGGCTTACAGTGTTGTGGCCACAACAACACCTAAGGCCCAAATTTCTGCTGAGTATATAGGGCAGGACTCTACTTTCAAACATCTAACTTACAAACGACTCCTACTTGCAAACGGAAGGAGACAACAGGAAGTGAGATGAAATCTACCCCTAGGAAGGGAAATTCTCTCCTGTAAGAGTTAATATGGGAAAAACATTTCTCCTTTCCACTGATGCTTTCCAATCCTTGTTCCACAAAAAAACCCAAATTTTCAAAAAACATTTGTCATTGGGACAAAAAGTGAGGTGAAATCTTCTGAAGAGGAGGAAAGACAGCAAAACAAATGTCACAGGGGTGATAACCCTTCCCTATGTTTTCCAAAAAGCTTAAAAAAGATTTTTTGGCTGGAGCTAAACACGTAAAAATGTACCCGTTCAAAATTACAAACAGATTCTACTTAACAATAAACCTACAGTTCCTGTCTTGTTTGCACCGCCTGTATACTGCTGTTCAGAGTATATAGGGCCTGGTGGCCCCACACCTTTCCTTATTTTAATTTGGGTGCGGGGTTCCCCTTAATATCCATACAAGACCCAAAGGGCCTGGTAATGGACTGGGGGGTACCCATGCCGTTTGTCTCACTGATTTTCATCCATATTGCCAGGACCCGACATTACATTAACCTCCTGACATCCGGCCGTAGCCGAATGACGGCTTCAGCGCGGATGTCAATTCCCGGGAGGACGTCATATGACGGTCTCCCCTTTCCTCGCTCCCCGTGCGCGCTCACGATCGCGCAACAGGGAAATTCTGTGTTGGCCGTGTCCCTTGGACACAGCCAATCACAGATCGCTGTAAACGGCCAATCACAGCGGCCGTTTACAGCGCAATCGCTGCCTCCAATGAGAGATGATCTAAAATGTAAACAATTGAGATCATCTCTCATTGCCGGCTCTCTCTCCTCACACAGAGACAGCGTGTGAGGAGAGAGAGATCTGTCAGCCTTCTGTGAGTGTCCGTTTGTGATTTACTGTGCCTACAGTGCCCACAGTGCCCATCAATACAGTGCCCCATCAATACAGTGCACCATCAGTACATTGCCAATCGGTGCCCACCTGTGCCAATCGGTGCCCACCTGTCTGCCCAGCGGTGATCAGTGTCCAGCTGCACATCTGCACAATCAGTAAACACCTGTGCCACCTCATCAGTGCCCACCTGTGCCACCTCATCAGTGCCCACCTGTGCCAATCAGTGCACATCTGTGCTGCCTCAGTGCACATCTGTGCTGCCTCAGTGCACATCTGTGCCGCCTCATCAGTGCCCATCTGTGCTGCTCCATCTGTGCCGCCCCATCTGTGCCACTCCATCTGTGCCGCCCCATCTGTGCCGCCCCATCTGTGCTGCCCCATCTGTGCCGTCCCATCAGTGCCCAGCTGTGCCACCTCATAAGTGCACATCTGTGCAATCTCAGTGCACATCTGTTCCACCTCATCAGTGCCCACCTGTGCCACCTCATCAGTGCCCACCTGTGCTGCCTCATCAGTGCCCACCTGTGCCGCCTCATCAGTGCCCACCTGTGCCACCTCATCAGTGCCCACCTGTGCCACCTCATCAGTGCACATCTGCACATCTGTTCATCCTCATTAGTGCACATCTGTTCCACCTCATCAGTGCACATCTGTTCCACCTCATCAGTGCCCTTCTGTGCCACCTCAGTGCCCATCTGTGCTCATCAGTACTGCCTCATCAGTGCCCATCAGTGCAGGCTTAGCAACTATGGCCAAAAGAAGCTTTTCCGCCGAGGAGGCGTACCAAATACTGTCCCAGGCCGACGAGAGCAACGGGGAGCTCTCTTTTTCAGATTCCCTTTCCGATTCCGAGTCGGACATAAATTATGAGCCAGTCCTCAGTAGTGAAACACTGAGTGACTCAGAGGAGGAAGAGATTCGGCCCGCCAAACGAAGGCGTTCTGGTGGGGAGGCAGTGGCATCTACCAGCACCGCAGTCCCGTCCACCAGCACGGCAGTCCCGTCCACCAGCACGGCAGTCCCGTCCACCAGCACGGCAGTCCCGTCCACCAGCACCGCAGTAGCATCTACCAGCACCGCAGTGCCATCCACCAGCACTGCAGTGCCATCCACCAGCACCGCAGTGCCTCGGCAAGAAAGGCCAAGGACCCATGCCAGCCTTCCCTATGCCCTGCAGAACCCCTTGTGCCTTCCTCTTAATTCAGGAGAAGCCAACATTCCCCCTTTCACTGCCCAGCCAGGAGTCCAGGTGAACACGGAGAATTTTTCCCCAATAGATTTTTTTAATTTAATTTTTACCGAGGACATGCTGTCAAGTATTGTGGCCCAGTGCAACCTTTATGCACAGCAATTCATTGCGAATAATCCAACGTCCTACTATGCCCGTCCCTACGAATGGAGAGACCTAACGGTGGAGGAGTTGAAGGTTTTTTTAGGGCTCACATTTAACATGGGACTCACGAAAAAAAACACTTTGCTGTCCTATTGGTCAACCCACCCCCTCCAACACATGCCAATATACTCCAAGGTAATGCCCAGAAACAGATACCGCATGATAATGAGATTTCTTCATTTCAACGACAATACCCAGTGCCCTCCCCGAAATGTCCCAAACTATGATAGACTTTTCAAAATTCGGCCACTTTTAAATTATTTTTCTGCACTATTCCCCCTGCTGTTTACCCCAGACAAAAACATGTGTGGATGAGTCCCTTCTTAAGTTTAGTGGCAGGCTTAAAATAAAGCAATATATTCCCAGTAAAAGGGCACGCTATGGAGTGAGGGTATACAAATTATGTGACCGAGTCACAGTTTACTTGTATGCCTTCAAAGTGTACGAAGGGAAGGACACCCAGCTGCAACCCCCTAATTGCCCAGACTACTTGGGATCAAGCGGGAAAATTGTTTGGGATCTCACATACCCCCTACTGGAGAAAGGCTACCACCTGTACGTAGATAACTTCTACACATCTCTGCCCCTGTTCCACAACCTGCATCGGAAGAAGACGCCTGCATGTGGTACCATCAAAAAGAACCGGAAGGGCTTTCTTCAAAGTCTGGTCAATAAAAAATTGAGAAAAGGAGAAACGGCGAGTCTACGTAACAACGAGATTTTGGCAGGGAAGTGGAGAGACAAAAGAGATGTGTACATGTTGTCTTCAATCCACGATGATACCTTCATGGAAATCCCCAGAAGAAATGGCCCCATACAGAAACCCAAATGCATCTTTGACTATAATTTGTTTATGGGGGGAGTCGACTTGAATGACCAGATGCTGGAACCGTACCTTGCCACAAGACGGACATACCATTGGTATAAGAAAGTCGCAATTTATTTTTTTCATTTGGCCATCTACAATTCTTATGTCATTTATCGTAACTCCACCCAAAACCCCAAACGCTTTCTTGGCTACCAGGAGGAAGTTTTCACTGCCCTTACATTCCCGAACGGCCCCCCAGAAAATATCCGATCTGATGTTCTAAGTCGACTCTCCGAACGCCACTTTCCAGATAAGATCCCTCCCAAACCAACAGGCCAACGACGGCAAAAAAAATGTAAGGTGTGTACCAGAGCTGGATTCAGAAGAGACACATCTTATTATTGTGCACAATGTCCTTCTGAACCAGGCCTCTGCGTAGGTGAATGTTTTCATCGTTACCATACTTCAATAAATTATTAGTGAAGTATGGTAAACATAAGCCTCCGTTCCTGCAATTTACCCTCACACCCCTTATGCCACTGCCTCCTCTGTAACTGACCCTGGCTTGTTATTTGTCCATGCTTCTGCCTAACGATTCTGCACATACCTCTGCCTGATCTGGAACTGACCCTGGACTGTTATTCGACCATGCTTCTGCCTAACGATTCTACACATACCTCTGCCTGATCTGGAACTGACCCTGGACTGTTATTCGACCATGCTTCTGCCCAATGATTCTGTACATACCTCTGCCTGATCTGGAACTGACCTTGGACTGTTTGACCATGATATTTGCCTGCCTCTTGGACTGATCTTGTACCCTGCAACTGGACTAGTGGGATTCAACACAGGGGTCTCACATATGTGAGAGGCTCCAGAATTGTTTTTCTGGATGAAGAAAACAATTTTTTTTGTTTTCTCAATCCTAGATTAGGGTCTGGAGACTCAGAGGCTTCAAAGAGATTTGGGTGGGAGAAGCCTCTACCCCTGTCCCCATTCTGTCCTGAACAAGGCCCTACTTCTGCCTGTAGGACTTACTGCCGTCATGCCTCTGCCTGTTGCACTGACCACACCACATGGACCTGCCTACTACCAGGACCAATATTTTTGGCACTGCAGACAATATCTCTGCCTGCACTGACCCTGGACTTTATATGGACAGTATCCCTGCCTGCTGCCTGGACAATTGTGTTCGCCGCTGCTGACCAAGTCCCTGCCTGCTGCCTGGACCAGTGCTATCCTCCTGTGTACAACTGCGCTACTACAACCACAGGTAATCTTTTTTCTTTACGCTTTGCTCAGCATAATGTATTTTGGGGTGTAATTCTTGCTATGTGCATGCTATGTGTCCCTGGAACACCTGACGGTGTTCCTTGCATGTTGGATCTCTGTATGTGGCCAGGTTGTGTAGAAGTCTCACACATGTGGTATCGCCATACTCAGGAGGAGTAGCAGAATGTATTTTGGGGTGTCATTTTTGCTATCCAAATGCTATGTGTTGGAAATATCTTATAAACGGACAACTTTGTGTAAAAAAAATGCGTTTTCATTTTTTTTCCACATTTTCCAAAAACTTCTGGAAAAAAATAAACCATTGAAAAGACTCATTATGCCTCATAGATTATACGTTGGGGTGTTAGCTTTCCAAAATGGGGTCATTTTGTGGGTGTTTCCATTGTCCTGGTGCTCCAGGGCCTTCAAAATTGTAACAGGTGGTTGAGAAATGTGATGTGTAATTTATGTTCCTAGAACACCTGATGGTGCTCCATGCATGTTGGGCCTCGGTATGTGGCCAGGCAGTGAAAAAGTCCCACACATGTGGTATCGTAATACTCAGGAGGAGTAGCAGAATGTATTTTGGGGTGTCATTTTTGCTATCTAAATGCTATGTGTTGGAAATATCTTATAAACGGACAATTTGTGTAAAAAAAATGCGTTTTCATTTTTTTCCACATTTTCCAAAAACTTCTGGAAAAAAATAAACCATTGAAAAGACTCATTATGCCTCATAGATTATAGGTTGGGGTGTTAGCTTTCCAAAATGGGGTCATTTTGTGGGTGTTTCCATTGTCCTGGTGCTCCAGGGCCTTCAAAAGTGTAATAGGTGGTTGAGAAATGTGATGTGTAATTTATGCTCCTAGAACACCTGATGGTGCTCCATGCATGTTGGGCCTCTGTATGTGGCCAGGCAGTGAAAAAGTCCCACACATGTGGTATCGTAATATTCAGGAGGAGTAGCAGAATGTATTTTGGGGTGTCATTTTTGCTATCTAAATGCTATGTGTTGGAAATATCTTATAAACTGACAACTTTGTGTAAAAAAAATGCTTTTTCATTTTTTCCCACATTTTCCAAAAACTTCTGGAAAAAATAAACCATTCAAAAGACTCATTGTGCCTCATAGATTATACGTTGGGGTGTTAGCTTTCCAAAATGGGGTCATTTTGTGGGTGTTTCCATTGTCCTGGTGCTCCAGGGCCTTCAAAAGTGTAATAGGTGGTTGAGAAATGTGATGTGTAATTTATGCTCCTAGAACACCTGATGGTGCTCCATGCATGTTGGGCCTCTGTATGTGGCCAGGCAGTGAAAAAGTCCCACACATGTGGTATCGTAATACTCAGGAGGAGTAGCAGAATGTATTTTGGGGTGTCATTTGTGGTATACACATGCCATGTGAGAGAAATAAGCTATTACAATGACAATTTTGTGGGAAAAAAAAAAATCTCAATTTTGCAAAGAATTGTGGGAAAAAAATACAACTTCAAATAACTCACCATGCCTCTAACTAAATACATTAAAATGTCTACTTTCCAAAAACGGGTTATTTGGGGGGCATTTGTACTTTCCTGGCTTGTTAGGGTCTCAGGAAATGAGATAGGCCTCAGTACATCAGATGTGATAATTTTTTTATGATTTGCACCATAGCTTGTAGACTCTAAAACTTTCACACAGACCAAATAATTTCCACAAATTTTTGGTTATTTTTACCAAAGATATGTAGCAGTATAAATTGTGGCCAAAATTTATGAAGAAAAATTACGAATTTGCAAAATTTTATCACAGAAATTAGGAAAAATTTGTTTTTTTTTCAAAATTTTTGGTCTTTTTTCATTTATAGCGCAAAAAATAAAAAACCCAGAGGTGATCAAATACCGCCAAAATAAATCTCTATTTTTATGAAAAAAAGGACAAAAAAATAATTTGGGTACAGTGTTGCATGACTGAGTAATTGTCATTCAAAGTGTGAGAGCACTGAAAGCTGAAAATTGGTCTGGATAGGAGGGGGGTTTAAGTGCCTAGTAAGCAAGTGGTTAAACCCGCAAGCAGTTTTAAATGGGATTTTTTCCTTTAAAAATGACATTTGGTGCAGGGACTGTTCTAAACACGGGAAACACGCGTCACTTTACAGGCATACTATAGACAACCCCCAGGTACGATATTTAAAGGAATATTTAACTTTTTTTTTTTTTACTTTAAGCATCATTAAAATCACTGCTCGCGAAAAAACGGCCGCTTTTAAAAGTTTTTTTTTGCATTGATACATGTCCCCTAGGGTAGGACCCGGGTCACCAAACCCTTTTTAGGACAATACCATGCAAATTAGCCTTTAAAATGAGCACTTTTGATTTCGAACGTTCGAGTCCCATAGACGTCAATGGGGTTCTAAAGTTCGTGCAAACTTTCGGTCCGTTCGCAGGTTCTAGTGCGAATCGAACCGGGGGGTGTTCAGCTCATCCCTAATAAGCAATCATTTCTGTGTTTGGTATCATTCACAATGCCATAATTTACTACTGTGATAGCTGTGATTGGCTGCAGCTATCGCATAGTACATTGTTTCTGTGATTTGCCTTGAACCATGTATTTGTTGTGACCAATCATGAGACAGACATTGTTTACTACTGATTTAAATGTTATAGAGGACAGAGACAGTTAACCAATGGCACCACATCCCATAAATGTGTACAAAAAAGGAAAAGGGGAGATGGGGTACAATTACCCCAGGGACTTTTAAGGTGCGTGGATCTATCAATGGTTAGAGTAAAAAAAAATGTATGCAAAGTCTATCCATATGAAAACATTTGTTTATTTAGTATATAGTAGCAAAAAATTCATTCATTAAAAACACATTTCACAATGACCATAGTTGGTTTTAACAACATTTTTTGCAGAAACTACCACTTGGTTAATACCACTCAACATGTTTCGCTCTTTCTGAGCTTCATCAGGAGTTCTGGTACATATGTGGGCTACTAAAAGTAAGAAACAAAGATACATGTCATATATTATGAATTTGGAAATTCGAGACAAACTTTAAAATAACAGTTCTAAGGATAGAATATTATTACATACATCTGTGACAACAGCAACAACTAAGGATTACATTAGAGTAATGGAAGTATATCCAATTAATCAATGAACAATAAGTAACAAAAATAAAAATAAAATGAATAAATTCCACATGTAACAATTAAGTCAGGACTGTCTTACCAAGCCAGATAGATATATATAGATGAATCAAGTGGAGTAGTTTAGGTAAATGTGATGGAAAACATTCACATTGGATTGGATGAAACTCCCATGCCTCAGCCTCCCAGATATGTGGTCATAGAGGAACAAAGTATGTTTATATCCGTACTTTAAAGTAGAGATAGCAAATATAAAATGAACAAAACAGTAAGCTGCTAAATATTTAAGATTTGAAATCCAAAAATCAAGCAAATAATACCTTGAGTTGAATCAAATGTATATTGCTGATTGTTTGCCAATAGTATGTAAAGTACAGGTGTAATAAAGATATATGTACTCTGTAAAAGAAAAACAATTGAGTGGACACACTAGTGTGGAGACACGATTACCTGTAAGTAGAGTATATGCTGGCATATAGTGGAGGGGAGAGAGATGTCCAACCTCCCTTATCCCTGAGGGAGCCACCGACAGAAAGTGGAGACTGATTGCCGCATACTTATAGTTTCTCCATCCCGGCGGCGTCTGATGTCACCGCCGGGATGCGGACATGTGTTAAGGTGTTCCGAGCGCTGGGGAGCAGGGGCGGGGCCGGAGTATGACAGCGGAACGTCAAATACGTCCCCTGGTGTATTGCGCATGCGCCAGGATAACTGACGCTGGTTGCAACAAGCATCTACAGTGCGCCTGCGTCAAACGAAGAAATATAAATGAAGAACATTATTAGCGGCCCGAGGCCGATGTCGCCATCTTGGAAGAAGAAACACAAAGGGATAATAGCCCATGAGTTCGCCCATATGTTGATCCTCAATTTGTATGGGGAATAAAGATAAATAAATTTAAAGAAAACAATTTGGTGGAATCAAATAGGATTAAGGAGAAATAAAATGAATGGTAATAAAATGAAATGAATTAATAAAATAAAATAATGTAAAATAAAATAAAAATAAAAAATATTAAATAATAATAAATAAATAATAAATAATCAATGAAAAATAAAAAAAAATACTCACAAAATACAAAAGAAAAATTGAAAATAAATATAGAAAAAATATGTGCAATAAACAACCAGATATATTGAAAAAATGAAAATAATAATGAAAATAAATAAGAATGAATATGAATGAAAATGAAAAAAATAAAATAAAAAAATAAATAAAAAAAGGGCCCCATTTGCTATAATGCCCCACTAGGAGCTGGCACCCCTAGGGCTCCCATGGGTGAGTGATTGATTACTCACACGTTCCAAGGGTGCCCCTGGCGTTCGTATGAACCAAAAAAGGAAGCCTGTGCAATGGAAGCATCCAATTTCTATTGCTTGTCTATTTGAAATGTTGATGACGTTCACTACAAAGTAGTAAATAATATATGGCTTGGGAAGAGGGTCAAATCAAGTATTGGGGAAACCACTACAGGTGTATAAATTTAATACATCTTGTATCATACAGAGACAATGATTGATCACAAGTCATTCGTATGTGTATAAAGAGCATATATACTTTGAAAGGGAAGTAAACTGCAATGAGAAAGATTGAAAAGAAAGACAGAGTATTGAAGGACCTGAGCTGATGTTTCCTGTGAACTAAAGAAAAGATTAGAAGCTGAAAGCATCATTGAGGCCTGGATGTTTTAAAGCCGATAAATCGTGTATCCAGCGGGCCTCTCATTGTAGCAATAGCTTATTATATTTTCCACCGCTCTCACCAGGTGGAATATGCTCGAGAGCAAAAAAGTGCATTTTGCTACTGTCAAATTTGTGATAGAGGCCTATATGTCGGCTGATAGGGGTTTCCATTAGTTTTTTTTGTATCAGGGACACATGGTCACTGATTCGGCAAAAAAAGGGGCGCTTTGTCTTTCCAACATAAAATGCTTGGCATTCGCATATCATGATGTAGACAATGCCAATGGATTGACAAGTTAGGTTTGAAAAAGCGACCATTGGGAAGCATAATTCCTCATGTAGCATAAATTAATCTGCAGTATTGACACTTGTGACAAGGCCTACTGCCTTTACGAGATTCAATGGAAGGTGTAATTGAAGCATCATGGCGACTATGCACCAAGGTGTCCCAAAGGGACCGGGAATGTCTAAAAGTAATCTCTGGGTAAGGTTTAAGGTGTTTAGACACTTTGTCATCTCCCATTAGGAGATACCAGTACTTTTTGATTATATCTCGTATCTGTTGTTGTTGGCCGGAGAATCTAGTGATTATCCGAACCCCTGTACTTGCTTCTCTAGATTTGGCATTGTGTATGAGTGACACTCTATTTTGATTTTTAGCTTTCCAATAGGCCCTCTTTAAGCATTTATTGCTATAACCTCATGAGGCAAGTCGAGATCGTAGCAATTTGGCTTCTTTTTCAAATTCTGAATTCGCACTGAAATTTCTCCTGATCCTGAGATATTGTCCATAAGGTATATTTCTAATGAGGGGAATAGGATGGGAACTGGTAGCGTGCAATAGAGAATTGCCTGCTGAAGGCTTGCGGTATAGAGAGGTCTCAATGTTTCCATCCTCTTTTACTGAAATTTGGACATCTAGGAAAATTATTTGATGTTGACTAAGCTCAAACGTAAAGTTGAGATTGTATCTGTTGGTTTGTAAACTATCGAGGATGGAAAGAAGAGTATCTTTACTCCCCAGCCAAATAAAGAAGATGTCATCTATGAAGCGTCTCCATACCGGAATTTGATCAAAATAAATCTGCATGTCATCCCTAAAGAAAAGTTTGTGCTCCCACCCCCCCAGATACAGGTTGGCATAAGAGGGGGCACATTTGGTCCCCATGGCCACCCCCTGTATCTGGAGGTAGTGGGAGCCGCCGAACAAAAATATGTTGCTAGAGAGAATAAAAAGAAGCAAATCCAGGATGAAATTGTTGTAGTCACTTGACACTTCCGAGTTTTCCGAAATGAAGCCCTAAACAACTCTCACCCCCAAATTATGGGGGATGGAGTTGTAGAGGGCCTCTACATCCAAAGCCACCAACCAGGAACCGGCAGGGATGGAGATGCCGTCAAGAATCCAGAGTAAATCTCCGTTATCCTGAAGGTAGGATGTGAGACCCTCCACGTGGGGTCTTAGAAAATCGTCAACTAGTTGACTGGCCATTTCAGTGAGGCAGCCATTCCCAGATACTATTGGCCTACCAGGAGGTCACTCTGGGTGTTTTTGTGTATCTTGGGAATCGCGTATAACGTTGGGGTTCAGGGTCAAGTGACATTCAAAAATTTCCAAGTGCTCTTTTTTATTAGGCCTTTATGGTACGCTGAAGTGTTTATATCTAGTGGTCATTAAGGTAAGATGGCTTGGAGAAACCTTTCGGTACCAATGATGGTTTTGTACAATGGCCAAGACCATATTCTCGTATTGGGTTCGGTCCATGATGACCAGATTTCCACCCTTGTCCGAGGGCTTAATTACAATATTTTTATTGTTTGGCAAGAGTTTGAGGGCCTCAATTTGTGGGTCAGTTGGATTTGACCGAGAGGTGGGGGAGGAGGAGGGTCTGACGAGTCGAGGTGATCATCCGCCTCCTTTAGATCAATCTCCTCTAGACCTCCCTCCTCCCACAGCTCCATCAACTCCTCCATTGCCTTTATATCCGCAATGGTCATGCCTTCCCAAACGGGATTGGCCAGAGCCTGATCATTAATTGAAGCATGTGGTTTGTCATATAGAATCTTGAGCATTAATTTTCTAGAAAAGAGATTTATCACTTTAATTAGCTCAAATTGATCCACTTTTTGAACAGGGCAAAACGTTAAGCCCAGTTTCAAAATTGATAATTGTTCTGATGAGAGGGAATATGAAGACAAATTTATCACTTTAAATTGTTTTTTTACCAGTTTCGGATTCGTTGGGTCTGTATTTACAGCCCTTTTCGAATCCGGAACTGGTTGGGAGAAGATGGGTGCTGGATGAAAATCCGACTGTGAGGGTATAGGAGTGACATTGCTTACCTGTGTGTTGGGAAACAGTGTTTGTGAAGTATTAGTGGGGCACATACTAGTGTTTGAATCCGAGTGGCCCGGTGTGCTAGTTGATGAATTTTTAGCCGTACTCGCCCGAGTGGTCATGGGTGCTTTTGTGTTGGGGGTGCGTCTTACGGTGCCCGTAGAGGTATTTTCCTTTGGATATTTTGCTGCTCCACTTTATACGCACTTCCCAAGATACACAAAAACACCCAGAGACCTCCTGGTAGACCAATAGTATCTGGGAATGGCTGCCTCATTGAAATGGGCAGTCAACTAGTTGACGATTTTCTAAGACCCCACGTGGAGGGTCTCACATCCTACCTTCAGGATACCGGAGATTTACTCTGGATTCTTGACGGCATCTCCATCCCTGCCGGTTCCTGGTTGGTGGCTTTGGACGTAGAGGCCCTCTACAACTCCATCCCCCATAATTTGGGGGTGAGAGTTGTAGAGGGCTTCATTTTGGAAAACTCGGAAGTGTCAAGTGACTACAACATTTTCATCCTGAATTCGCTTCTTTTTATTCTCTCTAACAACATATTTTTGTTTGGCGGCTCCCACTACCTCCAGATACAGGGGGTGGCCATGGGGACCAAATGTGCCCCCTCTTATGCCAACCTGTATCTGGGGGGGTGGGAGCACAAACTTTTCTTTAGGGATGACATGCAGATTTATTTTGATCGAATTCGGGTGTGGAGACTCTTCATAGATGACATCTTTTTTATTTGGCTGGGGAGTAAAGATACTCTTCTTTCCTTCCTTGATAGTTTAAAAACCAACAGATACAATCTCAACTTTACATTTGAGCTTCGTCAACATCAAATAACTTTCCTAGATGTCCAAATTTCAGTAAAAGAGGATGGAAACATTGAGACCTCTCTATACCGCAAGCCTTCAGAATTCTCTATTGCATGCTACCAGTTCCCATCCTATTCCCCTCATTAGAAATATACCTTATGGACAATATCTCAGGATCAGGAGAAATTGCAGTGCGAATTCAGAATTTGAAAAAGAAGCCAAATTGCTACGATCTCGACTTGCCTCAAGAGGTTATAGCAATAAATGCTTAAAGAGGGCCTATTGGAAAGCTAAAAATCAAAATAGAGTGTCACTCATACACAATGCCAAATCTAGAGAAGCAAGTACAGGGGTTCGGATAATCACTAGATTCTCAGGCCAACAACAACAGATACAAGATATAATCAAAAAGTACTGGTATCTCCTAATGGGACATGACAAAGTGTCTAAACACCTTAAACCTTACCCAGAGATTACTTTTAGATGTTCCCGGTCTCTTCGAGACACCTTGGTGCATAGTCATCATGATGCTTCAATTACACCTTCCATTGAATCTCGTAAAGGCAGTAGGCCTTGTCACAAGTGTCAATACTGCAGATTAATTTATGCTACACTAGGAATTATGCTTCCCAATGGTCGCTTTTTCAAACCTAACTTTTGTGTCACTTGTCAATCCATTGGCATTGTCTACATCATGATATGCGAATGCCAAGCATTTTATGTTGGAAAGACAAAGCGCCCCTTTTTTTGCCGAATCAGGGATCATGTGTCCCTGATACAAAAAAACACCTGTAGTGGTTTCCCCAATACTTGATTTGACCCTCTTCCCAAGGCATATAATGTTGAATCAACATTTCAAATAGACAAGCAATAGAAATTGGAAGCTTCCATTGCACAGGCTTCCTTTTTTGGTTCATACGGACACCAGGGGCACCCTTGGGATGTGTGAGTAATCAATCACTCACCCATGGGAGCCCTAGAGGTGCCAGCTCCTAGAGTGGCATTATAGCAAACGGGGCCCTTTTTTTAATTTTTTTTTATTTATTTTTTTTCATTTTCATTCATATTCATTCTTATTTATTTTCATTATTATTTTCATTTTTTCAATATATCTGGTTGTTTATTGCACATATTTTTTCTATATTTATTTTCAATTTTCTTTTGTATTTTGTGAGTATTTTTTTTTATTTTTCATTGATTATTTATTATTTATTTATTATTTTTTAATATTTTTTATTTTATTTTACATTATTTTATTTTATTAATTCATTTCATTTTATTACCATTCATTTTATTTATCCTTAATCCTATTTGATTCTACCAAATTGTTTTCTTTAAATTTATTTATATTTATTCCCCATACAAATTGAGGATCAACATATGGGCGAACTCATGGGTTATTATCCCTTTGTGTTTCTTCTTCCAAGATGGCGACATTGGCCTCGGGCCGCTAATAATGTTCTTCATTTATTTTTCTTCGTTTGAAACAGGCGCACTGTAGATGCTTGTTGCAACCAGCATCAGTTATCCTGGCGCATGCGCAATACACTAGCGGACGTATTTGATGCTCCGCTGTCATACTCTGGCCCCGCCCCTGCTCCCCGGCGCTTGGAACACCTCAACACACATCCGTATCCCGGCGGTGACGTCAGGCGCCGCCGGAATGGAGGAACTATAAGTATGCGGCAATCGGTCGCCACTTTCTGTCGGTGGCTCCCTCAGGGATAAGGGAGGTTGGACATCTCTCTCCCCTCCACTATATGCCAGCATATACTCTACTTACAGGTAATCGTGTCTCCACACTAGTGTGTCCGCTCATGGACAGAGCGATTCACCTCTGTGGGTCAGCACATTTACTTACATAGAATTGTTTTTCTTTTACAGAGTACATATATCTTTATTACACCTGTACTTTACATACTATTGGCAAACAATCAACCCCTATCAAACCTTTCATTTGGTGAGATGGAAAGTGTGTGTGCTCACTCTGCTAATCCAGGCTACTATTAGCCGTTCAGCAATATACATTTGATTCAACTCAAGGTATTATTTGCTTGATTTTTGGATTTCCAATCTTGAATATTTAGCAGGTTACTGTTTGTAACTTCATTTTATATTTGCTATCTCTAGTTTAAAGTAGGGATATACACATACTTTGTTCCTCTATGACCACATATCTGGGAGGCCGAGGCATGGGAGTTTCATCCAATCCAATGTGAATGTTTTCCATCACATTTACCTAAACTACTCCACTTGATTCATCTATATATATCTATCTGGCTTGGTAAGACAGTCCTGACTCAATTGTTACATGTGGAATTTATTCATTTTATTTTTATTTTTGTTACTTAACTTTTCATTGATTAATTGGATATACTTCCATTACTCTAATGTAATGGAAGTTGTTGCTGTTGTCACAGATGTATGTAATAATATTCTATCCTTAGAACTGTTATTTTAAAGTTTATCTCGAATTTCCAAATTCATAATATATGACATGTATCTTTGTTTCTTACTTTTAGTAGCCCACATATGTACCAGAACTCCTGATGAAGCTCAGAAAGAGTGAAACATGTTGAGTGGTATTAACCAAGTTGTAGTTTCTGCAAAAAATGTTGTTAAAACCAACTATGGTCATTGTGAAACGTGTTTTTAATGAATGAATTTTTTGCTACTATATACTAAATAAACAAATGTTTTTATATGGATAGACTTTGCATACATATTTTTTTACTCTAACCATTGATAGATCCACGCACCTTAAAAGTCCCTGGGGTAATTGTACCCCATCTCCCCTTTTCCTTTTTTTGTATTGTTTACTACTGCTGACTGTGATTGCTAGGAACACCCAAACTGGGAGGCCATGTGGGTACATTCTCTCAGAACGACATTTGTCTCACCAGGATGTATATATGCAGTGGGCTGGCAGGAAAAGTTAAGCTAATAGTTTGGCACCCAAAAATGTTAAATGAAGAGTAGGAGATCCACATTCTGTTCTAGAAAGCCAGATCATTGCTGGTATTGTGAAGGACCTGGAGCACCTAGAGGGACACAATGATTCAATACAGATAACTTTCCACTGCCAACTGTGTTTTAAGGAGACATTGTTAAACAGGATCTGAGCCTACTTGCTGTACTTTGTACCCCAAAAATTTGTTTTAATTGTTTTTTCCACAAACCAGTCTTATACAGACACATAAACCTAAACACATAGTTACATAGTTGATAAGGTTAAATGAAGACACTAGTCCATCCAGTCCATTCTCTGTGTGTGTTTATGTCACTACCATATCCCTGTATATTGTATTCACTAAAATGTCCATCTCAAAGTTTTATCAACACTCTCTGACAACACCAGCTGTGGAAGGGAGTTCTACATCCTTAACAATCCAACAGTAAAGAACCCCTTATGGAGTTGAAGGTTAAACCACTTCTCAAGCAACTTCTTTGAGTGGCTACGTATCTTCTTTAGAGACTAGAGACTGGGGGGGGGCGCATGCGCGGCGCGGAACTGGAAGGTCTCTTCTGAGCAGAGCTCCGTCACAGCGGGGACTACAGCACCTTCCCTGGGGCTGAAAAAAACATCTAATCGATCCCAAAACCACCTGCACCCCCGGGGGAACGAGCGGTGGATGCCGTCCTACAAGTCCCATCATGGGAAACCGGCACAAAGGTCCCTCCTCATGGTCCGGGAGATGGCTGAGGACTCCCAAGATGGCACCGCTTCACAGCGTGCTTCAGCCCCTGCACACAGTTTGGTGGCCTCTCCTGCACATTCGTTTGGGGACGGTGAGTACACACTGCAACTCACCAAAGCAAACCTGGATGACAGCCTTACAGCTATGTATAACAAAATTGCAGAGAAATTTCAGACGGAAATCCATAAATCCACTAACACTTTACAGCAAGAGATAGCTGTCCTTGGAGGGAGAACCGATCGCTTAGAGGCTAAGCATTATGAGCTGCAGCTCGCATACACAGATGTTCGGAGAGATCATGAGGCCCTCACAGATTCTGTATCCCAGCTCCAGGCCCATTTGGAGGATCTGGATAACAGAAATAGGAGAAACAACTTGAGAATTAGAGGGGTTCCTGTGGAGGTTACTGAGTTAACCCCAGCCATCCACAAGTTGTTCCAGTCCTTGCTGCCTGATTCCCCACTGTCTGAATTTGCTTGTGACAGGCTGCACAGTGCTCTCCATCCCAAACCCCCTGAAGATAAGCCTTCTAGGGACATAATTCTATGCCTCAAAGATTATCTGGTGAAAGAGGAGATTCTCAGGGCCTCCCACAACACCCACAACATAGGTTGGACTTGATGGACTTTTTTCAACCTCACCTACTATGTAACTATGTAACTATGTAACACCCCTAACATCTTGCTGGAAGGTACTAAAATTCAAATATACCCAGATATATCTCCCGCCACCTTAGACAAACGCTGAAAACTTAAGGAGATCACCACTCCTCTCCAAGATGCAAGAATTAGATACAGATGGGGGTTTCCCTGTAAACTCCAAATCACCCGCAACGGTTCCACATACACTGTAATAACTATCCAAGAAGGAAAGGAACTCCTAGTTAAACTAGGTCTCTTGGCCAAAGAAGATCCCTCTAGGATGCCGTCCACCCCGCGCCCTTCTGCCATCTGGGCAACACCGTTACCACAGAGGGATCGCAGACGACAAAGGCAGGAACTCAGAGGCCGCAGGTTTTAGTAGCTCAACACCAGCCTCCCTTACCGGCTCTTTTAACCTGTGTTTCCTTATTTTTTTATATTCTTTTCCTTTCTTTTCTTTTCTCATATAACTTGGAACTTTTCCAGAATGGCTGAGATGCAACATGAACTGCCTCAGGAAGGGTGAGAAAGTACAGGCCCCTTTTTCATTACCGGAGCCCCTCTCCCTTCCACGGTATGTATGCACCTGTATGCACCAAATATATCCCAGATTGTTCCCCCCTGTGCTGACGTACAGTGGCACCCGTTTGGTTGTTCCCCCACTCTTGCTGAACTCCACAGGCTGAGGGATTCGGAAAGAAAAGAAAAAAGGGGAGTGGAACTTTTGGACCCCCTCTCCTGGAACTATTTTTTTCTTGGTTAGCTTATTAGCCCCCTTCTTTTTTTTTTTTGCTGGCCTATGTACTCCAACCTTTTATTTATTTATTTATTTTTCTTTTATATTCCCCTATACAGGCAACCAAGAGTGTTGGACAGTATTGTCCTACTGTTCAAGAGGTTTTTCCTTTAACAGATAATTATAGTATCCTTTTGTCGTTATGGTCTTTCCCCTCCCAACCCCAATGCTTTGTATTTTCGTTTTTCTGGTTTATTGTTTATTGTTTTTGGGTTACGGGACCTTACCTTTTGATATCACAAAATATGTCCTTTCATGCATTATAGTTCTAACTGTATGCCTTGGTTACTGCAATCACCAGAAAACTGTACACCTAGTCCTTTGGCCAGACATCCCCACCCTCCCAAGGCGGTGGACGATGGCTATCAACTCCTCGGGATCACTTCACGCTGATACATGCCCTCTTTTCTTCCTACACTTACCATGGGTCTTAGATTAATATCCCATAATGTTAGGGGTTTCAACTCCCCACAAAAGCGGAAGAAGGCATTTAATGCATATAAACGCCTTCATGCCGATATTGTTCTCCTACAGGAAACTCACTTCTCCGAAAACAATCACCCCCACATATTTTGATAGAGCATTTGGGCAAGGGTACTATACGACGTTTGAATCCAGATCCCGAGGGGTTGCAATATTTATTAAAAATGGTTTATTAGGGCCGTGTCCGGCAGCGCACAGAGAAGGACGTGTGGACATAGAGCTCCACAGTTCCAACTTCAATCCATCGACATCCTGGCTGTAAACATCCCGGGTAAGCCACCAACTTTTCCCTAGTGGACAGCTCCTGCCCTCATCCCAGCCAGTATTGAGAGGCTCGGTCGGCTCATAGCGGCTTCCCCTGGCCCGCTCCACATGGCCTTGGCCGGCTGCCATCTTGAGGCCTACAGAGGCCTACAAAGCCTCCCCCGCTGACCGACCGATTGACGGACGCTACTTACTCAGACCTCGGCCTGAGGTGGGGTGCCCGGCCGCGTGTCCATCCTCCCATTCGACCCGCGGCTGGATCAGCAATACAAAGAGTCACCGCCACCGTAAGACCCACGAGGCCTACATCATCCCCAGGCTGGAGTGACGCGGACCGCGGGATTACAGGCAGAACATCCAGACATTCCTAGGCCTATGCTCACAGAGGTATTCACCAATTAGTACATCCGCGGGGACCCGCCACTACATCTCTATTGGCTGCCTAAACAGACCTGCGGCCCACCACCGTCTTGCGGTCTGTAGCATCCCCTGGCCTGGAGTGCAGCGGCCCATGGATAGCATACCGGCCCACCCTTCTCTGGTAGTGGCAGCATTCCCTGAAGGGGACAAAGGAACGAGATACAAACGGAGGTCTGCCTGGGATCCCCTGACAGCCAGCATCCTACATCAGCGATCCACAGCCATTCTGAGGCCTGTGCAGTCAGACTCCCCCTCCTCACTCAGGTACAGAACTCTATAGCAACCATCCCCACAGTTTGAGTGGTCATATCTGGCCCCAAGAAAGGAGAAGTCCATCAATTCACCAGCGGCATTCACTTCCCTGCCATCTCTAATTTTCTACCATGTATGCAGCATACCCTCTAATGTAAGATCAGAAAGTTCTCACAGAGGCTCCCCCCAAAGATTCCAGATAACCCAACTACACCCCTAAGGCATACAATAGGGAGGCGCAGGGGCAATTAACACCAATGGTGGAATGCTGTAGATTCTCTCAGGTCCCCCGCTCCTTTACTGAGGGATCCTCCACAGCTACCAAAGCTTTCACAATCACAGGATCATATCCGACTTCCCCCGGACACCTTCGGGCACTACATGGGCAAAATAGGATTTCAGAAGTACACATATCAAGGTTTTATACCACCATCAAAGTCAGCACAAAACATGGAGCGATTCCTATATAGATCACAATCCCCGGCCTCAAATACGCCCACAGAATCGACTGATGCTGCAGACTTATTAGCCTCCGCACCGGGTATATTTCACACAGGAAATACTAACCAACAGGCGAATTCCGCCGAAGCAGTCACGGTAGCAGTTTTAGATCTGAAACTGCAGACACTTCTACAAGATTTGACACGCAATATAGCTAAAGAGGTTGGGAAGATCGCTCAAGAGCTCAGAGGGGAGATAGATTAGCTTGGAGAGCGCACGGCCACTCTGGAAACTAAATTTGATGAGACTGTACAATATATGCATGCACTTAAGGAAGAAAATGCATTTCTTAAACACACTGTTTCCCAAATACAACTCCAACAAGAAGATTTGGAGAATAGAGAATGTCATTCCAATGTGTGGATCCGTGGAGTCCCGGAAACAGTCAATGACAAAGAGCTGCGGACATATCTACTCAACCTTTTTGTCACGCTAGCCCCACATATACCCGATATTGACTGGTGCCTAGATAGGGCCCACAGATCCTTGGCACCCAAACCTCCTCCTGGATCAAATCCGAGAGACTTAATAGTTTGTTTTCACTACTATGAAAGTAAGGAAGCTTTAACAGCAGCCACACGCAACAAAAACCGCATCGACTTCAAGGGATCCAAACTCCAAATTTTTAGCGACCTCTCCCCCATCACCCTGGCCAATCATGGCCCACCTCCAACTGCATCAAATCCTCCACAGTTGGGGATTCCCATGCCGGCTCTCAGCATCCAAAGATGGCACACAATACTCCATCAGAGATCTCCATGAATGCGAGGCCTTCATTCAAAACTTGGGACTGCTCTCAGTTCCAGAAGAAGAGCTCCAGCTTCCCCCGCCTCCACTGACCTCCAAGCCACTCCAGGCCCTAGCAGCAATTTGGACCCCAGTACGTCGAAGACCACAGAAGGCTTTCTCTACACCGCAACGCTCCAATCCGCCTAGACTCCCCACCTGAGGCCCCCAAGGTTTAATGTTTTGCACCTCTTTGTCTTTGGTCCTCAGGTGCCCGGGATCTCGGCTGATTTCCTCGGGTATATATGGGGAGAGCTCTCCCCTTTACTCCCTTCCTCTTCTGAAAAGATCAGTAATTAGTAGTTTCTAATTCTTTTGTCTATTTTTTCACATATCTGTTTTTATTTCATTTTGGAAGACTTCTGTTCTCCTTTTGGCCCTCAATGTGGTGCCAAGTAAGTGGTACTCTGTTTTGAACGTTACCTCTTGTCAAATGTCCGAAACCAGTCATCTTTTAAAGAAGCGGGCCACAGCCTGCCGTTCTAGCTGACCGTCATGCTCCTCTACATGGCCAAGGTGTTCCACCTTGGTCCCCTAAAGGACTTTCCTCCTTCAGGCTTTCAAAACACTTGTTTCAATTTTTTATGTTTTTTTTTTCTCTAATTTTTTTTCTTCTTTTGTCAGGTCTCTTTTTGACCATCCCTTATGTCTAAGTTTGCTATGGTTCTATTACCTTGTTAACAAAAATTCAGTCACTGTCTTTTTACTGTATGAGAAATGCTCACATATGTTTCCTTGCAGATCATTTATTATGAGATTAGTTATACTCTTATGCCAGGTTGAGAGAATGCTTGCTATTCAATTTAAAACTACCATATGTCCTTGAAAATCTTCTCATGTAATGTAAAGGGCTTGAATTCCATTCACAAGCGCTGGTTGGCTCTGAAGGAATTCAAGGCCTCGGGGACTGATGTGGTTATGGTTCAGGAGATGCATTTCCGTCCGGGGGGTTCCTTCAAATTTGCCTCCAAAATGTTTCCTACTACTTATATGGCCTCCGACCCCTCGGGAAGGGCGGGTGTAGCCATTTTGATCAAATGCTCCTGTCCATTAAAAATCACTACCTCATCATTGGATCCCCACGGTAGGTATGTTCTCCTGAACTGTGTCCATCACAAAACACCCCTCACACTAGTCAATGTCTACACCCCTAATTCGGGGCAGATCGGATTCCTCACAAAGATCCTTGAGAGGTTACACACCTCCCCACAACCTTTTACAATAGTCGGAGGTGATTTCAATTTATGCATGTCCCCCAGCAAGGACAGACACACACTTTTCCAAAATACCCCACCGCTCCAAGCTCACAAACTGTCCACTTCATATCGGAAATTAACGCGCTCATACAACTTATTTGATGCATGGAGAGTAAAACATCCAACACATAGGCAATATACCTTCTGCTCCCCTCCACACAAAATGTACTCACGCTTAGATCATTTTCTGATTACTGCACCCCTATTACCTTACCTGGTTGCCTCCGAAATAGGCCCCATTTCTTGGTCCGATCATGCCCTTATTACACTAGATCTAGCCATACACTCTGCACTGCCTAAAACATGCCACTGGAGACTGAATGAGTCCCTTTTGCGGAATACTGATACTAATAACCTACTCCAATCAAAAATCACAGAATATTTTCAGCTAAATGAGGGCTCGGTCTCAAGTATATCTACCCTATGGGAGGCCCACAAGGCCTTCTTTAGCGGTGAATGCATTTCTGCTGGTTCGCGCAAGAAACGGGAATCTACTCAACAAAAATCGGATCTTCTAACCCGACTACGCTCAGCGGAAATGCCTTTGCTTCAATCTCCCACAATAGCCCGTCTACATACAGTGGTATCCATCCGAAACCAAATTAAGGCTCTCGATATGGGTAGAGTCTCTAGAGCCATGTTGTGGTCAAGACAGAGGTTTTACGAGTTAGCAAATAAGCCACATAGGATGCTAGTTCATAAATTAAAACCACACCCATCCCTATCTATCCCTGACCATATAATACAACCTGATGGTACGCCTACTTACTCCCCCCAGCACATGTCAAAGGTCTTTGGAGACTTCTATAACAAACTTTACAATTGCCTATGCTCAGACCCATCGACCCAATTTACACAAGAGAAGTTTGACGCCTTCATATCTTCCTTACAACTTCTGCTAATCTCTCCAGAGCAGCTACCTTCACTTAATACACCAATTACCGCTGAGGAATTGGCGGATGTGATTAGATTACTCCCCTCACACAAAGCTCCAGGCAAGTGACGCACTCCCCTATTCATATTACAAAGCCTTCCTCCCAATATTAGCACCACACAAGTTGAATTTATTTTCCTCCTTACTCAAAGATAATCTGCCTCACTCTCAGTTTTTGCATGCACATATTACAGTAATACCCAAACCAGGCAAAGACCCATCTACCCCTGATAATTATCACCCTATTGCCCTGTTAACATCTTCGCCCCCGCTATAGCCGAAAGACGGCTGCAGCGTGGATGCTAATTACTGGAATTCCGTCCCTGGACATTCTCCTGTTTACTTCCGCGATGCGTGCTCCCGCGGGCGCGCATCAGGGAAGTTCTGTGCTGGCCGTGTCCCTCGGACACAGCCAGTCACAGATCTCTGAAAACGGCCAATCACAGCAGCCGTTTACAGTGCAATCGGCGGTGCCAATGAGAGATGATCTCATATGTAAACATATGAGATCATCTCTCATCGCTGGCTCTCCCTCCTCACACACTGTCTCTGAGCGAACCGCTGTGGCGGTAAGTAAAAAAAAATGAAAAAAGTGTCCCCACTGCCATCTGTCTCTGCCATCTGTCCCTGCCATCTGTCCCTGCCATCTGTCCCTGCTGTCATGTCCCTGCCATCTGTCCCTACTGTCATGTCCCTGCCATCTGTCCCCACTGTCATGTCGCTGCCATCTGTCCCCACTGTCATGTCCCTGCCATCTGTCCCCACTGCCATCTGTCCCTACTGCCATCTGTCCCCAGTGCCATCTGTCCCTACTGCCATCTGTCCCCAGTGCCACGTATAAGTGCCATCTGTCATCAGTGCCACATAGTGCCATCAGTGCCACCTGTCAGTGTCACGTGCCATCTGTCATCAGTGTCACGTGTCATTAGTGCCACGTATCAGTGCCATCTGTCATCAGTGTCATCAGTGCCACGTATCAGTGCCATCTGTCATCAGTGTCATCAGTGCAATGTATTAGTGCCATCTGTCATCAGTGCCACATAAAGTGCCATCTGTCATCAGTGCCACGTATTAGTGCCATCTTTCATCAGTGCCATCTGTCATCAGTGCCACGTGTCATCAGTGCCACATATTAGTGCCATCTATCATCAGTGTCACGTGTCATCAGTGCCATGTAATAGTGCCATCTGTCAGTGCCACATATTAGTGCCATCTGTCATTGGTGCCACGTAGTAGTGCCATCTGTCATCAGTGCCACGTATTAGTGCCATCTGTCATCAGTGCAACATCAGTGTCAGTGCCACGTATCAGTGCCATCTGTCATCAGTGCCACATCAGTGCCACGTATCAGTGCCACATCAGTGTCATATGTCATTGTCCTGGTGCTCTAGGGCCTTCAAAAGTGTAATAGTTAGTCAACAAGTTAGATGTGTAATTTATGCTTCTAGAACACGTGATGGCACTCCCTGCATGTTGGGCCTCTCTATGTGGCTAGGCTGTGAAAAAGTCCCACACATGTGGTATCGTAATACTCAGGAGGAGTAGCAGAATGTATTTTGGGGTGTTATTTGTGGTATATACATGCCATGTGAGAGAAATAACCTATTACAATGACAAATTTGTGGGGAAAAAAAAATCTTCATTTTGCAAAGAATTGTGGGAAAAAATGACGACATCAAAAACCTCACCATGCAGCTTACTAAATACCTTGGAATGTCTACTTTCAAAAAATGGGTCATTTGGGGGTATTTGTACTTTCCTGGCTTGTTCAGGTCGCAAGAAATGAGAGGCCACCAGTACATCAGGTGTGATCAATTTTTTATGATTTGCACCGTAGTTTGTAGACTCTCTATTTTTCACAAAGACCAAATAATATCCACTAATTTGGGTTATTTTTACCAAAGATATGTAGCAGTAAAAATTGTGGCCAAAATTTATGAAGAAAAATTACTTATTTGCAAAATTTTATCACAGAAACTAAGAAAAATGCGTTTTTTTTCAAAATTTGTGGTCTTTTTTCATTTATAGCGCAAAAAATAAAAAACCCAGAGGGGATCTGGGTTTATTTGTATGAAAAAAAGGACAAAAAATTAATTTGGGTACACTATTACATGACTGAGTAATTGTCATTCAAAGTGTGAGAGCACTGAAAGCTGAAAATTGGTCTGGGCAGGAGGGGGGTTTAAGTGCCCAGTTGTCAAGTGGTTACATTCGGATTATAACATTTTCACAAAAATATTGGCCAACAGACTCTCAAAAATATTACCATCACTAATACATAGAGACCAGGTCGGTTTTGTCCCCACAAGATATGCAGGGGACAACACTAGGCGCACAATAGACCTTATCGATCTATTAACCAGAACAAAAACCCCTGCTTTGATTCTGAGCTTAGATGCCCAA
The DNA here is from genome assembly GCF_042186555.1 of Aquarana catesbeiana. Classification (NCBI taxonomy): domain Eukaryota; kingdom Metazoa; phylum Chordata; class Amphibia; order Anura; family Ranidae; genus Aquarana; species Aquarana catesbeiana. Next base: position 8,684,183 of record NC_133324.1, on the reverse strand, counting down.
AAAGCATTTGATCGACTCAGTTGGCCCTTTATGTTTGCAATTTTGGCGAAATACGGATTCTCTGGACCCTTTATACATGCCCTCCGTTCCCTATATTCCCGTCCCACCTCCCAGGTTCAACTATCATCTCACATATCCCCTACATTCCCCCTCAGTAACAGTACCAGGCAGGGGTGTCCCCTGTCACCCTTATTGTTTGTCCTCAGCTTAGAACCCCTGGCTGCTGCCATACGCGATTGCCCCAATGTCACTGGAGTATACTTACGACACAGAGAATACAAAATATCCCTTCGCAGATAATGCCCTCCTGACGCTCACACATCCACACTCGTCCCTTCCATCACTCCACAATATTTTAACGGCTTTTAGCGCTATCTCAGGTTATAAAATTAATGCTACCAAGACGGAGGCCCTTCCCATTAATATCACCCCTCCTCAATTAAATATACTTCAACAAAATTATAATTACCACTAGTGTGCTTCCTCGCTGAAATATTTAGGAGTACAGCTTACAGCATCATATTCTACGTTATACCAAGCTAATTTCCCCCCACTATTCAAAGAGATCAATCGCCTTTTGACACAATGGACCGCTCTTCCCCTCTCCATTTTGGGACGTGTAAAAATTCTCAAAATGTCGATACTTCCTAAACTGTTGTATCTATTCGAGACACTCCCAGTGGTAATTCCTATGTCACAATTGAAAGTTCTTCAAAGGAGAAGTCTCCGTTTTATATGGAATAACGCGTCCCATTGGGTGGCAGGATCAGTGGTCATGGCACGTAAAAATAGAGGAGGTTTAGGAGCCTCTGATTTTATTAAATACTATTACGCCTCACACTTAAAAGTCCTTACTTCCTGGACCCACAGGAAAGCTCCAAACAGATGAGCTGAGATCGAAATGAGCGTTACCTCTCCGGTCCATCCATGTTATTTGCTCTGGCAGTCTAGTGACAAACACATGCTCCAGCTGGGAGGTCTATGCCTGGCTCCAATGCTATATACCTTAGCAATATGGAAAAGATGCTCTGATCGTTATTCATTATCTTCTTCAAGCTCACCTCTTTTAAACCTTCTCTTCAACCGGGACATTCCTGATAGCTTGTCATATGATTGTATGATACATTGAACTAGGGCTGGGATCTTTCAGATGAGGCATCTCGTTAATCCAGCTACAAGACATCTACTATCTTTCGCTGACCTACAAAAACAATCCCAGATTCCTAAAACATGTTTCTATTCCTACTTACAATTCAGACATTTCTTCGCCTCTAAATCCCCCACTCTTTCCCTAGACAAGCCAACAGACTTCGAAATGTCATGTGACAAAGGCCCCTACGAGCCCCAATTAATCTCCACCATATATAGAATTCTACACAAAGCCAACCCCTTGGAGGTAGATAGTCAGCACTACATGCAGAGATGGTCTCAAGTACTCCAGCATGACATTTCTCTGTTAGATTGGGAGAATATCTGGGAATCCACCTCCAAAATTTCCCGCTGTGTCGCACACAAAGAATCCGCATATAAAATTCTACTATTTTGGTATAAAACTCCAGAACGCCTACATGCATACAATCCAACAACCTCAAAAATGTGCTGGAGATGTAACAAAGCTGTGGGCTCACACTTTTTATATTTTTTGGGAATGTCCTCTAGTCACTCAATTTTGGGCTCAAATACAAACGGTTCTGGAGAGGTCGATGGGGGTCCCCGTCCCCCTAAAGCCTATGCACTATGTATTGGGCCTTCCTGTCTCTGGCATCCACAAATCTAAAAGAAGACTGATGTCCTTCATATTATTAGCAGCTAAAAGAACTATTCCCAAACTAAGGCTCTCTACTGCCTCTCCCACTCTTATGCAAACACTCTCCATCTCATATACAGAGAATGGAACACCTAAAAGCCATAGTTGATGGTTTATCACATACATTTTCACAAATATGGA